>NC_041384.1:459396009-459405449 GCF_002162155.2 Triticum dicoccoides | reverse complement strand
GGGGAGAAGACCGGGCGGCGCGAGGCGACGGAGATGGGCCGGGCGGGCCCGCTGCGGGCTCGCCGGGCCGCGGCGGCGGCTGGCGGCGGAGGGACACATGGCAGCACAGGAGTGGGCGCGGCGGTGTGTCCGGCGCGGTGCGGACAATGTCCGGCCGCGCGGAGACGATTTTAGGGTTTCGGGGAGGGGGATCCGAGATTTTCGAGGAGGACCTATTTATAGGCATAGAGGGAGCTAGGAGAGTCCAAATGAGGTGCGGTTTTCGGCCACGCGATCGTGATCGAACGCTCTAGATGATGGAGAAGGCTTAGGTGGGTTTTGGGCCAAATTGGAGGGGTGTTGGGCTGCAACACACACGAGGCCTTTTCGGTCCCTCGGGTAACCGTTGGAGTATCAAACGAAGTACAAATGATACGAAACTAGACAGGCGGTCTACCAGTAGTAAACCAAGGCTGCATGACAAGTCTCGGTCCAATCCGGAAATGTTTAATCCCCACACACGAAAGAAAGCTAGAAATGACCACCGGAGGAGAACAAAGTGCCGGAATGCAAAACGGACAACGGGGAAATGCTCGAATGCATGAGATGAACACGTATGCAAATGCAATGCACATGATGACATGATATGAGATGCATGACAACGATAACAACACACGGAGACAAAGACCCGAACCCGAGAAAATAAAATAACTTAACGCCGGAAACGGCAAGAGTTGGAGTACAAATTGGGAAAGTTACATCCAGGGTGTTACAAAACTCCACCACTATGAAAGGATCTCGTCCCGAGATCTAGGACTGAAAGAACGCCGGGTACTCAGAACGGAGGTGATCCTCGCGTTCCCAGGTAGCTTCACGGTCGGAATGGTGTGACCACTTGACTTTGAGGAATTTGATTGACTTATTGCGAGTCTTGCGTTCAGTCTCTTCAAGAATAGCAACTGGGTGCTCACGATATGAGAGATCTTCTTGGAGCTCAATGTCTTCGAAGTTGATGGTGCGGTCAGGAGTCTTGGAGCACTTTCGAAGCTGAGAGACATGGAACACGTCATGAACATTTGCAAAGTTTGAAGGAAGCTCGAGTTGATAGGTGAGGTCGCCTCTCTTGCTGAAAATCTTGAAAGGTCCCACGTATCTGGGGCAAGCTTCCCTTTGATATCAAAGCGGCGAGTACCTTTCATAGGAGAGACACGGAGGTAAACATGATCTCCGATCTCGAAAGCCAAATCACGGTGCTTACTATCATAGTAGCTCTTCTGGAGGGATTGGGCTGCTTTGAGGTTATCACGAATGACTTTGCACATCTCCTCTGCCTCTGTGATTAAGTCATTACCCAAAAGCTGACGTTCACCGGTTTCAGACCAGTTGAGAGGGGTACGGCACTTCCTGCCATACAGAATTTCAAATGGGGCCTTGCCCGAACTTGCTTGAAAACTGTTGTTGTAGGAGAATTCAGCATAAGGAAGACAATCCTCCCACTTCATGCTGAAGGAGATCACACAAGCCCTGAGAATATCTTCAAGAATCTGGTTGACACGCTCGACTTGACCGCTAGTTTGAGGATGGAAAGTTGTGCTGAAGCGGATGTTGGTGCCCATGGCCTTCTGAAAAGAATCCCAAAACTTGGAGGTAAAGATGCTGCCACGGTCTGAAGAGATCACCTGTGGAATACCGTGCAGAGAAACAATTCGAGAGGTATAGAGTTCCGCCAATTGAGCTGCAGTGATCGACTCTTTGATAGGCAGAAAGTGAGCCACTTTGGTGAGTTTGTCGATGACAACGAATATAGCATCATTGCCACGCTTGGACTTTGGAAACCAGTCATGAAGTCCATTTCAATGTGGTCAAACTTCCATTCTGGAATGGCAAGAGGTTGGAGGACACCAGCTGGCCTTTGGTGTTCTGCCTTCACTCTTCTGCAGACATCACATTCATTCACGAACTGAGCAATCTCGCGCTTCATTCGAGTCCGCCAATAAGCCTACTTGAGGTCCTGATACATCTTCGTGCTCCCAGGGTGGATGGAGAGGAGAGAATTGTGAGCCTCGTTCATGATCACTTTACGGAGGTCACCTTTGGGTACAACAATACGATCCTCGAAGAAGAGAGTATCCTTGTCATCAAGGCGGTAGCACTTGTACTTGGGTTGGCTCTTGGCAATCCCAATCTTCACCTTTTTCACCATAGTATCAAGAAGCTGGGCTTGGCGAATCTGATCTTCCAAGGTAGAAGAGACTTGAAGGTTGGCGAGGAAGCCTTGAGGAACAACTTGCAGATTAAGTTTGCGGAAAGCTTCACAAAGCTCGGGTTGATAAGGCTTGAGAATCAGACTATTGCAGTAAGCTTTCCTGCTCAATGCATCAGCAATCACATTGGCCTTGCCTGGAGTATACTCGATACTCGGATTATACTCTTGAATCATTTCTACCCATCGAGTTTGCCTGAGGTTGAGATTAGGCTGCGTGAAGATGTACTTGAGACTCTTGTGATCAGTGAAAATGTCCACTTTTCTTCCCAATAAGAGATGTCTCCAAGTCAAAAGAGCATGCACAACTGCCGCCAACTCGAGATCATGAGTGGGGTAGTTCTTCTCATTAGACTTCAACTGGCGAGAGGTATAAGCAACAACTTTCTTCTCTTGCATCAATACTGCGCCAAGACCTTGGAGAGAGGCATCACAAAAGACCCCGTACGGCTTGGATTCATCAGGCGGAGTTAGAACTGGAGCAGTGATCAATTTCTCTTTCAAAGTGTTGAAAGCAATGTCACACTCCGGAGACCAAACGTACTTGACGTGCTTCTGAAGAAGATTAGAGAGAGGTTTCGCGATCTTAGAAAAGTTTTCAACGAATCTTCGACAATAGCTTGCGAGACCGAGGAAGCTACGGAGTTGCTTCACATTCTGAGGGGGTTCCCAATTCACAATTGCAGACACCTTCTCAGGATTCACGGCAATGCCCTTGGCAGAGATGATATGACCAAGATAAAGAACCTCATCGAGCCAAAATTCACACTTGGAGAACTTGGCGTAGAACTGATGCTCCCTTAGCTTATCGAGTACCAAAGGCAAGTGCTTGGCATGATCTTCCTTGTTCTTCGAGAAAACCAGAATGTCGTCGAGATAGACCAAAATGAAGTCATTGGTGTAGGCGTTGAAGATGAAGTTCATCATGCGAGAGAACGTCGGAGGAGCGTTGACGAGACCAAAAGACATGACAGTGTATTCATATGAACCATAGCTTGTCCTGAAAGCCGTCTTGGGAATATCTTGCTCATGGATTCGAATCTGATGATAACCCATACGGAGATCAAGCTTAGAGAATACTTGGGCACCTTTGAGTTGTTCGAACAGCTCGTTCATGTTAGGAAGTGGGTATTTGTTCTTGATGGTCTTCTTGTTCAATGGACGGTAATCAACACAAAGTCGGTCTGTTCCATCCTTCTTCTTCACAAAAAGAACACCACAACCCCACGGAGAAGAACTAGGCCGGATGAGACCCATTTTCTCTTGAATATCGAGTTGCTTCTTCAGCTCCTTCAACTCTTCAGGTCCGAGCTTGTAAGGACGTTTGCACACAGGTTCCGTACCAGGCTCAAGATCAATGACGAATTCAACTGGCCGGTGCGAAGGCATTCCTGGGAGCTCTTCTGGAAAGACGTCTTGATATTCGCAAACGACTGGAATTTGCGAGATAGCATCCAGTTCACCCTTCTCATTGAGAGAAAACAGACGGATGGTATCATCACGAGCGGCAAAGACAATTACATCCTCAGACGAATTAGTCAATTGAATCTGCCTGGCAGCACAATCAAGCTGAGCCTTGTGCTTAGAAAGCCAATCCATTCCGAGAATAAGATCAATATCTGAGTTACCAAGAACAATTGGGGAAGAAAGGAACTTGTAGTCGCCCAATGTGATAGTAACCTCCGGGACGCAGGTGTTAGCTGTCATCTGCTTGCCCGGTGACACAATTTGCAAGGAACTTTGCAGATACTGATAATCGCACTCATACTTTGATGCAAAAGGTTTGGAAATGAAACAATGTGATGCACCAGTGTAAAAAAGAACTTTAGCTAGAATATCATTAACAGGAAGGTTACCCATAATCACATCTGGTGAATCCTCTGCCTGAGCTACATTCAACAAATTGACGTTGGCGTGCTTGCGGTTATGCTTGACCACAGCTGTACTTGCCGATCTCACAGGAGGAGGAGGAGGAGGAGGAGGAAGACGCCTCTGGTTGAAACACTTGTTGGCATAGTGACCCTTCTGTTGGCACTTGTTGCACGTGACTTCTGAAAGCGGACGGTGATACGGAGCACTCGATCTTGGAGCTTGAGACGAAGTCTTGTTCTGAAAGCCAGGGTTGGGTGGGTGGGAAGAACCACTGCCACTTTTTCTCTTCTACTGATACGGCTGACGGAACGGAGGAGGAGGAAGCCAATACTTCTGCTGCTTGGCCACTTGAGTAGAGGAAGAAGGAGTAACATCTCTGACTCACTTCTTGGAAGCATCACACCTCAACTGAGCAGCCTCTTGCTTCAGTGCCATGTTGTAGAACTCATCGTATCTCAAGGGCACGAAGAGAACAAGAGCTAGCTGAATTTCTTCTCTGAGACCACCCCTGAACTGGTTTATCATGCTCTTCTCATCAGGTACGTCCTGCTTGGCAAAGCGGGCGAGCTTCTGGAACAACTTGTTGTAGTCATAGACAGACAAAGAGCCTTGCTTCAGATTGCGGAATTCCTCACGCTTGCTTTCAACCACGCTCTGCGGAATATGATGAGCTCGGAAATCTCGACGGAATTCATCCCAAGTGATAACACGTCCACCTCTGAAGTCCTTGTACTGCTGGAACCATTCTGCAGCTTGAACTTTGAGTTGGAAGGAAGCGAACTTGACAAAGTCCTCAGGCCTGACGTTGCTGCACTCGAAATGCTTGCACGGATCCACAAGCCAATCGTCAGCATTAGTTGCCTCAACACGATTGCTGAAAGTCTTTGGCCCATTAGCAAGGAACTGGTTGAGTGTAGCAAAGTGATTCTGATTGTTGCCTTGGTTCCCTTGGTTGCCTTGATTGCGCTCTTGGAGAATTTGCATGATCAACTGTGTGTTTGCATTGGTTGCAGCCATCACAGCTTGCCATGCCTCCGGAGGAGGTGGAGGTGGTGGCGGATCAGGATTCGGAGTCGTGCGCGTTGGAGGAGCCATCCTAAAGAGGTTGACATCCATTAGCACATTGATAGACAAATATTGAAGCTGAATCCAACGGAATGAAAATTGCAACATAAAGTCTTCACATCCGAACAAAATGAACGAATGCATTCCTCTTGAAATGGTCACATATCCATAAATTGAGAAGCCACTTAGAATTTAGGTAGAGAAATAAATCAACAAGGTACGGATCAAGAACAAATAATCGGTAAGAAATCCCAATCTCAAACCAATATCCGTGGAAGAAGAACTAGAGCTACTAGAATTCCCACCTACGAAACTCCCGAACCTTTCCGGTTATGCAATCAGGTGTTGGGGATACAGGGGAAGCATAATATCTCACCCAAACTAGCAAATCCTACATCCAGCTGTATCCATCCTTCAACACATAACCAAGAAACCTTCGAAAACCATCTACCTCAACCTTCGAAAAACATCTGTTATACAAGTTATGGCGATACTCCCGAACTCCCGCCCCAGTACTGGGTGGCGTCGAGGTTATCTCACCAACGAACTACATAAACGAGATTTTCGATGTCGGCGTACTAAACTCAGGTATTCCAGAACTGCAATGATAAAATTATGATGACAACACCTCAGAGCTCAACTCCCCAGGACACTTCCACTAAACCCCTGACAGGAGGCACCAAGACAATGTTCTCATCATAAAACCATCGGAACGATTCCAAGATACCCGCATGATCCTAAATTTTTTTTAGTGAAATTTGAGAAGAGAAGAGTCAAAACTCTACGTCAGGATGCCTTACCAGAGCGATGGGGAGACTGGGAAGTAAAAAGAATTCCTAAACTCTCCGATATATAATTCCTAAATGACTCAAAACATTTTTCTAGACACAACTCAGCCGCTAAAAACGATCAAGCAATGGGGCTCCTAAGGTCGGGGAAGGCTCTGATGACCAACTTGTAACACCCTCGATGCGACTATATCTCCCACGTGTCGAGGCACGACTTAGAGGCATAATTGCATTGAAGGCATATGTCGCAAGTTAGGCAATCTTCACAACATCCCATGTAATATAAATAATAAAAGGGAGATAACATAGTTGGCTTACACTTGCCACGTCAATCAAGTACAGAAATAACATTACATCAACCAAACACTCATGGCCCGACTATGGCGCCAAAAATAAAAGATAACCCAACATGCGACACGGTCCCGATCACCCCCAACTAGGCACCACTACTGATCATCAGGAAAGGAAACATAGTAACGTTGAGAGTCTTCGTCGTACTCCCACTTGAGCTCGAGCGCGTCACCTGGAGCGAAATCATCAGGCCCTGCATCTGGTGTAATAGTAATCTGTGAGCCACAGGGACTCAGCAATCTCGCACCCTCGCGATCAAGACTATTTAAGCTTATAGGTAAGGCAAGGTAAATATGTGGAGCTGCAGCAAGCGACTAGCAAGTATGCTGGCTAACTTATTCGCAAAAGAGAGTGAGAAGAGGAGGTAAAGCGTGAGCGAGAAACTAGAGAGCAACCTGGCAAACATTACTCCAACACCGTGTCCACTTCCCGGACTCCGCTGAGAAGAGGCCATCACGGTAACACACTCAGTTGATTCATTTTAATTAAATTAAGGTTCAAGTTATCTACAACCGGACATTAACAAATTCCCATCTGCTCATAACCGCGGGCACGGCTTTCGAAAGTTCAAATCCCTGCAGGGGAGTCCCAACTTAGCCCATGACAAGCTCTCACAGTCAACGAAGGAATAGACCTCCTCCCAAGACGTTCCGATCAGACTCGGTATCTCGGTTATTCAAGACACTTCGACAGGTTAAAACAAGACCAGCAACACCGCCCGAATGTGCCGAGAAATCCCGATAGGAGCTGCACATATCTCGTTCTCAGGGCACCCTCAGATGAGCGCTCCATACAACTAAAACCAAACCTCGAGTTTCCCCGAGGGGGCGCTGCACAGGACTCTAGTTTGGACCAACACTCAGAGGAGCACTGGCCCGGGGGGTTTAAAATAAGATGACCCTCGGGCTCCGGAAACCCAAGGGAAAAGAGGCTAGGTGGGAAATGGTAAAACCAAGGTTGGGCATTGCTGGAAAAGCTTTAATCAAGGCGAACTATCAAGGGGTTCCCATTATAACCCAACCGCATAAGGAACGCAAAATCCGGGAACATAACACCGATATGACGGAAACTAGGGCGGCAAGAGTGGAACAAAACACTAGGCGAGAGGCCGAGCCTTCCACCCTTTACCAAGTGTATAGATGCATTAAGATAATAAGATAATATAATGATATCCCAACAAGTAAATAAATGTTTCAACAAGGAACGGCCTCCAATCTTCACCTGCAACTAGCAACGCTATAAGAGGGGCTGAGCAAAGCGGTAACATAGCCAATCAATGGTTTGCTAGGACATGGTGGGTTAGAGGTTTGACATGGCAATTTGGGAGGCTTGAAAGCAAGTGGTAGTCATCGTATCATTGGCATAGCAAAAGATCGAGCAATCTAGCATGGCAAAGATAGTAGTGATTTCGAGGGTATGATCATCTTGCCTGCAAAGTTGTCAGAGTTGACTAGATCCTCGTTAGCGAACTCGTCTCCCGGCTCTACCCAAACAAGAAAAACAAGCAACAAGGACACAATCAACCACGTGCAAGGATCAAACAATATGATGCAAGGATGATATGCTATGCGGGATGGGATGCGGGATGCAAAATGCAAGATATGACAGGAAAAGCATGAACCTAGCCTCAACTTGGAAATCCAAGTGTGCCACTGGAAAGATGAGATGAAATCGCTTGAAAACGATATAAAGAACGTCGGAATCGGAGTTACGGTTTGGAAATGGCAAGCGATTCAAATATGACACCGGTCTGCGATTTACAGCAAGTAGCCATCTAAATGCAATGGAATGAACATGCTACAGCACCCAAACATGACAATAAAATACATGGCAGGGATGCATTCAAGATGCTTAACAAAAGTCTAGCACTGAGCTACGGCCAATTCATCCATTAACAGGTTCAAACAAGCATGGCAAAAATGCATATGGTAAACAGATCTCAGACTTAGTGAAATTAACACTTGTCTGGAATTTCAGATCAGGTAGCACTCTTCGGAGCAACAAAACTACATGCTACAGGACCTGAACATGGCAAAGTAAAACATGTCATGGAGCTACTCAAAGAGCTTAACAAAAGTCCCTTAGTGACCTTGAGCCAAAAGGGATCAGAAAATGCAATTGCAAGCATGTGAACATAGCAAAAACATAATCAGTTCACAGACTTAGTGAAAACTGGCACATGCTGAAAACAGATATCAAGTAGGCATGTTTACGAGCTCAATGCACTCACCACGGTGCAAGTCATGATAAGATAAGCATACATCTATCAAGAACACACAAAATGCAAGCTAGACATGGCAAGAACAATGACATAGTATGCACGGATCAACTACAACAACATCGGCAAAATTGCAAACAAGTTGACAATCTGCCCAGATTCACAAAGTAGCAAAAGTAGAGCTCGATTGACTCAAGCTAGCGTGCTCCATAATTGCAACCAAAGACATGGATGGATAGAGCACTACAAGATTAACAAAACATCCTTACTGATCATCCTCAGAAGAGGCACGGATCACTAGGAAACAACATGAACATATGACAATATGAGATAAACAGGTCAAGGACTTAAGTGGAAATGCTAAGTCCCTGAAAACAGAATTAACAAGTGCACCACTTTACAAGCTTGTGCTAGTCACCTCACACATCACAAAAATACATGGGTTGCACCTCTGGAGAGATGGCAAAACCCTTAACAAAACATAAGTAGGACTCATGGGCATATCATGCACACATTAATCATGGCAAAAATGACAAAAAGCTAAATGGAGTAGCAGATCTGACAATTATCTCAAGTAGCCCTCTTCTAACAGCATTTCGGGCATCAAGATGAACTCAAATGAAAATGATGCAATGAAATGAAATGATGTACTCTCTGATATGAACATTTTGGTATGCTATATGCATGAATCGGAGCTACGGATGCAAAGTTACGAGGCCATGAACAATAGCACTTGATCTGAGAATCTCGGGACTTGGAAGAAAAAAACACCTCCAGATCTAGGGTTTCGGTGGCACGCGAACCGAGGCGGTCGGATCTTTGCCGGAATCGCTGCGCGAGGTCATCGGAGAGGTCGGGGAAGCAAGGGCCGGCCAGATCTCGCCGGATCCGGGCCGGGCGGCGG
>NC_041384.1:459374622-459395447 GCF_002162155.2 Triticum dicoccoides | reverse complement strand
CGGCCGGGCGGCGAAGCGGGGCGGCGCGGGCACGCCGGGCGGCAGGGAGAAGACCGGGCGGCGCGAGGCGGCGGAGATGGGCCGGGCGGGCCCGCTGCGGGCTCGCCGGGCCGCGGCGACGGCTGGCGGCGGAGGGACACGTGGCAGCACAGGAGTGGGCGCGGCGGTGTGTCTGGCGCGGTGCGGACAATGTCTGGCCGCGCGGAGACGATTTTTAGTGTTTCGGGGAGGGGGGTCCGAGATTTTCGAGGAGGACCTATTTATAGGCATAGAGGGAGCTAGGAGAGTCCAAATGAGGTGCGGTTTTCGGCCACGCGATCATGATCGAATGCTCTAGATGATGGAGAAGGCTTAGGTGGGGTTTGGGCCAAATTGGAGGGGTGTTGGGCTGCAACACACACGAGGCCTTTTCGGTCCCTCAGGTAACCATTGGAGTATCGAACGAAGTCCAAATGATACGAAACTAGAGAGGCGGTCTACCGGTAGTAAACCAAGGCCGCATGACAAGTCTCAGTCCAATCCAGAAATGTTTAATCCCCACACACGAAAGAAAGCTAGAAATGACCACCGGAGGAGAACGAAGCGCCGGAATGCAAAACGGACAACGGGGAAAATGCTCGAATGCATGAGATGAACACGTATGCAAATACAATGCACATGATGACATGATATGAGATGCATGACAACGATAACAACACACGGAGATAAAGACCCGAACCCGAGAAAATAAAATAACTTAACGCCGGAAACGGCAAGAGTTGGAGTACAAATTGGGAAAGTTACATCCGGGGTGTTACAGTGGGGTTTGTGGCAAGAAGGGTTTTAATATCTTCCAAGGCAGTAGTTGCCTCCTCAGTCCATTTAAAATTCCTTGTTTGCTTTAGTAGCCTTTGAACGTGTTGAGCTCGTTTGGAACCTCTAATCGGTCCAAGGCTCATATTTTTGCCAGGTTGGCTTCGATTCCTCGGCTGGACACGATAAAGCCAAGGAGTTTGCCTGCTGGTACGTGATACGTCTCCAATGTATCTATAATTTATAAAGTATTCATTCTGTTATATTATCATTCTTAGATGTTTTACAATCATTTTATAGCAACTTTATATCATTTTTGGGGACTAAACTACTGACCCAGTGCCCAGTGCCAGTTGCTGTTTTTTGCTTGTTTTTTACATCGCAAGAAATCAATATCCAACGAAGTCCAAACACCGTGAAACTTTTTGGAGATTTTTTATGGACCAGAACACCCAGGATGTGCTAGAGCAGCACCTGGTGGGTGCCCCGAGGGGGGCACAACCCACCATGGCGGGCCTGGGGGCCCAGGCGTGCCCAGGTGGGTTGTGCCCACCTCAGTGGCCTCCCGCACCCCCTCTTTACCCTATAAATTAACAAAAATTCCAAAAACCCTCGGGGTTAACCTAGATCTAAAGTTCTGCCACCGCAAGGCTCTGTAGCCACCGAAAACCAATCTAGACCCCGTTCCGGCATCCTACGGGAGGGCGGAATCATCTCCGGTGGCCATCTTCATCATCCTGGCGGCCACCACGATGAGGAGGGAGTAGTCCACCCTCGGGGCTGAGGGTTTGTACCAGTAGCTATGTGTTTAATCTCTCTCTCTCTCTCTCTCGTGTTATTGAGATGTTACGATCTTGATGTATTGCGGGCTTTGTTAATATAGTCGGATCATATGGTGTTTTCCCCTCTCTATCTTGTTGTGATGAATTGAGTTTTTCCCTTTGAGATTTCGTGGTTATCGGATTGAATACTTTTATGGATTTGAGAACACTTGATATATGTCTTACAGTTGAATACTCGTGGTGACAATGGGGTATCGTATTGATTCACTTGATATATGTTTTGGCACTCAATTTGCGGATTCTCGAGGTGACATTGGGGTAATCTATGCATAGGGGTTGATGCATGTTCTTGTCTTTGTTTCTCCGATAGAAATCTTGGGGCACTCTTTGAAGTTCTTTGTGTTGGATTGAATATTATGAGTCTGAATTTGCTTTGGTGTTATTTTAGTACAAACTCTTGGTTAGATCAATCGTAAAGAATAGCTTCGTGTTATTTTAGTACGAACTCTAGGATAGATTGATCAGAAAGAATAGCTTTGAGGTGGTTTCGTACCCTACAAACTGATGGGGAACGTAGCATAAATTCAAAATTTTCCTACGTGTCACCAAGATCTATCCATGGAGTCATCTAGCAACGAGGGAGGAGTGGATCTACATACCCTTGTAGATCGCGCGCGGAAGCGTTCAAGAGAACGGGGTTGATGGAGTCGTACTCGTCGTGATCCAAATCACCGATGATCCTAGCGTCGAACGGACAGCACCTCCGCGTTCAACACACGTACGGAGCAGCGACGTCTCCTCCTTCTTGATCCAGCAAGGGGGAAGGAGAGGTTGATGGAGATCCAGCAGCACGACGGCGTGGTGGTGGAAGTAGCGGGATTCCAACAGGGCTTCGCCAAGCGCTGTGGGAGGAGGGAGATGTGTCATGGGAGGGAGAGGGAGGCGCCAGGGCTTAGGTGTTGCTGCCCTCCCTTCCCCCCACTATATATAGGGCCAAGGAAGAGGGGGGGCGCAGCCTTGGCCCTTCTTCCAAGGAAGGGTGCGGCCAGGGAGGAGTCCATCCTCCCCAAGGCACCCAGGAGGTGCCTTCCCCCTTTAGGACTCTTCCTTTCCCTTATCTCTTGGCGCATGGGCCTCTTGGGGCTGGTGCCCTTGGCCCATATAGGCCAAGGCACACACCCCTACAGCCCATGTGGCCCCCCGGGGCAGGTGGACCCCCTTGGTGGACCCCCGGACCCCTTTCGGCACTCCCGGTACAATATCGATAATGCGCGAAACTTTTCCGGCGACCAAAACAAGACTTCCCATATATAAATATTTACCTCCGGACCATTCTGGAACTCCTCGTGACGTCCGGGATCTCATCCGGGACTCCAAACAACTTTCGGGTTACAGCATACTAATATCTCTATAACCCTAGCGTCACTGAACCTTAAGTGTGTAGACCCTACGGGTTCGGGAGACATGCAGACATGACCGAGATGACTCTCCGGTCAATAACCAACAGCGGGATCTGGATACCCATGTTGGCTCCCACATGTTCCACGATGATCTCATCGGATGAACCACGATGTCAAGGACTTAATCAATCTCGTATACAATTCCCTTTGTCTAGCGGTACGATACTTGCCCGAGATTCGATCGTCGGTATCCCGATACCTTGTTCAATCTCGTTACCGGCAAGTCTCTTTACTCGTTCCGTAACACATCATCCCGTGATCAACTCCTTGATCACATTGTGCACATTATGATGATGTCCTACCGAGTGGGCCCAAAGATACCTCTCCGTTTACACGGAGTGACAAATCCCAGTCTCGATTCGTGCCAACCCAACATACACTTTCGGAGATACCTGTAGTGTACCTTTATAGCCACCCAGTTACGTTGTGACATTTGGCACACCCAAAGCACTCCTACGGTATCCGGGAGTTGCACAATCTCATGGTCTAAGGAAATGATACTTGACATTAGAAAAGCTTTAGCATACGAACTACATGATCTTGTGCTAGGCTTAGGATTGGGTCTTTGTCCATCACATCATTCTCCTAATGATGTGATCCCGTTATCAATGACATCCAATGTCCATGGTCAGGAAACCGTAACCATCTATTGATCAACGAGCTAGTCAACTAGAGGCTTACTAGGGACATGGTGTTGTCTATGTATCCACACATGTATCTGAGTTTCCTATCAATAAAATTCTAGCATGGATAATAAACGATTATCATGAACAAGGAAATATAATAATAACTAATTTATTATTGCCTCTAGGGCATATTTCCAACAGTCTCCCACTTGCACTAGAGTCAATAATCCAGTTTACATCGATATGTGATTAACACTCAAGGTCACATCCCCATGTGACTAACACCCAAAGAGTTTACTAGAGTCAATAATCTAGTTCACATTACCATGTGATTAACACTCGATGAGTTCTGGGTTTGAACATGTTATGCTTGTGAGAGATGTTATAGTCAACGGGTCTGAATCTTTCAGATCCGTATGTACTTTGCAAATCTCTATGTCATCTTGTAGATGCAGCTACTACGCTATATTTGGAGCTATTCCAAATAACTGTTCTACTATACGAATCCAGTTTACTACTCAGAATAATCTGGATTAGTGTCAAAGTTTGCATCGGCATAACCCTTTACGACGAACTCTTTTACCACCTCCATAATCGAGAAAATTCCTTAGTCCACTAGTTACTAAGGATAACTTTGACCGCTGTCTTGTGATCTATTCTTGGATCACTCTTGTACCCCTTGACTGACTCATGGCAAGGCACATTTCAGGTGCGGTACATAGCATGGCATACCATATAGAGCCTATGACAAAAGCATAGGGGACGACCTTCGTCCTTCCTCTTTCTTCTGCCGTGGTCGAGCTTTAAGTCTTAACTTCATACCTTACAACTCAGGCAAGAACTCCTTCTTTGACTGGTCCATCTTGAACACCTTCAAGATCATGTCAAGGTATATGCTCATTTGAAAGTACCATTAAAAATTTTGATCTATCCTTATAGATCTTGATGCTCAATGTTCAAGTAGCTTAATCCAGGCTTTCCATTGAAAAATACTTTCCAAATAACCCTATATGCTTTCCAGAAATTCTACGTCATTTCGGATCAACAATATGTCAACATATATTTATCAGAAATTCTATAGTGCTCCCACTCACTTCTTTGGAAATACAAGTTTCTCATAAACTTTGTATACACCCAAAACTTTGATCATCTTATCAAAGCATACATTCCAACTCCGAGATGCTTACTCCAGTCCTTAGAAGGATTGCTGGAGCTTTGCATACTTATTAGCATCTTTCAGGATTAACAAAACCTTCCGGTTGTATCACATACAACCTTTCCTCAAAAATCGTCGAGGAAACAATGGTTTTTGGCATCCTATCTGCAAGATTTCACAAATAATGCAGCAATTGCTGATATAATTCCAACAGACTCTTAGCATCGCTACGAGTGAGAAAGTCTCATCGCAGTCAACTCCTTGAACTTGTCGGAAAACATCTTAACGACAAGTCGAGCTTTCTTAATGGTAATACCTACCATCATTGTCCGTCTTCCTTTTAAAATCCATATGTACCTAACAGCCTTACGACCATCAAGTAGTTCTCCCAAAGTCTACACTTTGTTTTCATATATGGATCCTCTCTCGGATTATATGGCCTCGAGCCATTTATCGGAATCCGGGCCCACCATCGCTTCTCCATAGCTCGTAGGTTCATTGTTGTCTAGCAACATGACTTCCAAGACAGGATTACGTACCACTCTGAAGTAGTATGCATCCTTGTCATCCCATGAGGTTTGGTAGTGACTTGATCTGAAGTTTCATGATCACTATCATAAGCTTCCACTTCAATTGGTGTAGGTGCCACAGGAACAACTCCCTGTGCTCTGCCACACACTAGTTGAAGAGACGGTTAAATAACCTCATCAAGTCTCCACCATCCTCCCACTCAATTCTTTCGAGAGAAACTTTTCCTCGAGAAAGGACCCGATTCTAGAAACAATCCCTTATTGCTTTCGAATCTGAGACAGGAGGTATACCCAACTGTTTTGGGTGTCCTATGAAGATGCATTTATTCGCTTTGGGTTCGAGCTTATCAGCCAGAAACTTTTTCACATAAGCGTCGCAGCCCCAAACTTTTAAGAAATGACAGCTTAGGTTTCTCTAAACCATAGTTCATATGGTGTCATCTCATCGGAATTACATGGTGCCCTATTTAAAGTGAATGTGGTTGTCTCTAATGCCTAACCCATAAACTATCGCGGTAATTCGATAAGAGACATCATGGTATGCATCATATCCAATAGGGTGCAGTTATGATGTTCGGAAATTAGTTGTGAAACAATTTCCACAATGTCTTAATTCTGTGCCAAACTCGTAATTCAGATATTCATCTCTATGATCATATCATAGATATTTTATCCTCTTGTCATGACGATCTTTCAACTTCACCCTGAAATTACTTGAACCTTTCAATAATTCAGACTCGTGATTCATCAAGTAAATATACTCAACATCTACTCATATCATCTGTGAAGTAAGAACATAACGATATCCACTACACGCCTCAGCACTCATTGGACTGCACACATCAAAATGTATTACTTCCAACAAGTTGCTTTCTAGTTCCATTTTACTGAAAACGAGGCTTTCAGTCATCTTGCCCATGTGGTATGATTTGCATGTCTCAAGTGATTCAAAATCAAGTGAGTCCAAACGATCCATCTGTATAGAGTTTCTTCATGCATATCTACCAACAAACATGGTTCGCATGTCTCAATCCTTTCAAAAATGAGTGAGTCCAAAGATCCATCAACATGGAGCTTCTTCATGCGTTTTATACCGATATGACTTAAGTGGCAGTGCCACAAGTAGGTGGTACTATCATTACTATCTTATATCTTTTGGCATGAACATGTGTATCACTATGATCGAGATTCAATGAACCATTCATTTTAGGTGCAAGACCATTGAAGGTATTATTCAAATAAATAGAGTAACCGTTATTCTCCTTAAATGAATAACCGTATTGCGATAGACATAATCCAATCATGTCTATGCTCAACGCAAACACCAATCTCGATGGTAGAGGGAGCGTGCGATGCTTGATCATGTCAACATTGGAAACACTTCCAACACATATCGTCAGCTCACCTTTAGCTAGTCTCCGTTTATTCCGTAGCTTTTATTTCGAGTTACTAACACTTAGCAACCGAACCGGTATCTAATACCCTGGTGCTACTAGGAGTACTAGTAAAGTACACATTAACATAATACATCCAATATACTTCTATCGACCTTGCCAGCCTTCTTATCTACCAAGTATCTAGGGTAATTCTGCTCCAGTGGCTGTTCCCTTTATTACAGAAGCACTTAGTCTCAGGTTTGGGTTCAACCTTGGGTTTCTTCACTAGAGCAGCAGCTGATTTGCCATTTCATGAAGCATCCCTTTTTGCCCTTGCCCTTCTTGAAACTAGTGGTTTCACCAACCATCAACAATTGATGCTCCTTCTTTATCTCTACTTTTGTGGTGTCAAACATCGCGAATATCTCAAGGATCATCATATATGTCCCTGATATATTATAGTTCATCACGAAGCTCAAGCAGCTTGGTGGTAATGACTTCGGAGAACCATCACTATTTCATCTGGAAGATCAACTCCCACTCGATTCAAATGATTGTTGTACTCAGACAATCTGAGCACAAGCTCAACAATTGAGCTTTTCTCCCTTAGTTTGCAGGCTAAGAAAATCGTCGGAGGTCTTATACCTCTTGACGTGGGCACGAGCCTGAAATCCCAATTTCAGCCCTCGAAACATCTCATATGTTTCGCGATGTTTCAAAACGTCTTCGGTGCCTCAACTCTAAACCGTTTAACTGAACTATCACGTAGTTATCAAAATGTGTATGTCAGATGTTCGCAACATCCACAGACGACGTTCGAGGTTCAGCACACTGAGCGGTGCATTAAGGACATAAGCCTTCTATGAAGCAATGAGGACAATCCTCAGTTTACGGACCTAGTACGCATAATCGCTACTATCAACTTTCAACTAAATTTTCTCTAGGAACATATCTAAACAGTAGAACTGAAGCGCGAGCTACGACATAATTTGCGAAGACCTTTTGACTATGTTCAGGATAATTAAGTTCATCTTATGAACTCCCACTCAGATAGACATCCCTCCAGTCATCTAAGTGATTACATTATCCGAGTCAACTAGGCCGTGTCCGATCATCACGTGAGACGGACTAGTCATCATCGGTGAACATCTTCATGTTGATCGTATCTACCATACGACTCATGCTCGACCTTTCGGTCTCTTGTGTTACGAGGCCATGTCTGTACATGCTAGGCTCGTCAAGTTAACCTAAGTGTTTCGCCTGTGTTCCGAGGCCATGTCTGTACATGCTAGGCTCGTCAACACCCGTTGTATTCGAACGTAAGAATCTATCACACCCGATCATCACGTGGTGCTTCGAAACGACGAACTTTCGCAACGGTGCACAGATAGGGGGAACACCTTCTTGAAATTTTAGTGAGGGGTCATCTTATTTACTACCGTCGTTCTAAGCAAATAAGATGTATAAACATGATAAACATCACATGCAATCAAATAGTGACATGATATGGCCAATATCATATTGCTCCTTTTGATCTTCATCTTCGGGGCTCCATGATCATCATCGTCACCGGCATGACACCATGATCTCCATCATCATGATCTCCATCATCGTGTCTCCATGAAGTTGCCTCGCCAACTATTACTTCTACTACTACAGCTAACGGTTAGCAATAAAGTAAAGTAATTACATGACATTTATGTTGACACACAGGTCATAAATAAATTAAGACAACTCCTATGGCTCCTGTCGGTTGTCATATTCATCGACATGCAAGTCGTGATTCCTATTACAAGAACATGATCAATCTCATACATCACATATATCATTCATCACATCCTTTTGGCCATATCACATCACATAGCATACCCTGCAAAAACAAGTTAGACGTCCTCTAATTGTTGTTTGCATGTTTTACGTGGCTGCTATGGGTTTCTAGCAAGAACATTTCTTACCTACGCAAAAACCACAACGTGATATGCCAATTGCTATTTACCCTTCATAAGGACCCTTTTCATCGAATCCGATCCGACTAAAGTGGGAGAGACAGACACCCGCTAGCCACCTTATGCAACGAGTGCATGTCAGTCGGTGGAACCAGTCTCACGTAAGAGTACGTGTAAGGTCAATCCGGGCCGCTTCATCCCACAATGCCACCGAATCAAGATTGGACTAGTAACGGTAAGCATATTGAACAAAGTCAACGCCCACAACTACTTTGTGTTCTACTTGTGCATAGAAACTACGCATAGACCTAGCTCATGATGCCACTGATGAGGAACGTAGCATAAATTCAAAATTTTCCTACGTGTCACCAAGATCTATCCATGGAGTCATCTAGCAATGATGGAGGAGGATCTACATACCCTTGTAGATCACGCGTGGAAGCGTTCAAGAGAACGGGGTTGATGGAGTCGTACTCGTCGTGATCCAAATCACCGATGATCCTAGCGCCGAACGGACGGCACCTCCGCGTTCAACACACGTACGGAGCAGCAACGTCTCCTCCTTCTTGATCTAGAAAGGGGGAAGGAGAGGTTGATGGAGATCCAGCAGCACGATGGCGTGGTGGTGGAAGTAGCGGGATTCCAACAGGGCTTCGCCAAGCACTGCGGGAGGAGGGAGATGTGTCATGGGAGGGAGAGGGAGGCGCCAGGGCTTAGGTGTTGCTGCCCTCCCTTCCCCCCACTATATATAGGGCCAAGGGAGAGGGGGGAGCAGCCTTGGCCCTTCCTCCAAGGAAGGGTGCGGCCAGGGAGGAGTCCATCCTCCCCAAGGCACCCAGGAGGTGCCTTCCCCCTTTAGGACTCTTCCTTTCCCTTATCTCTTGGCGCATGGGCCTCTTGGGGCTGGTGCCCTTGGCCCATATAGGCCAAGGCACACACCCCTACAGCCCATGTGCCCCCCCGGGGCAGGTGGACCCCCTTGGTGGACCCCCGGACCCCTTTCGGCACTCCCGGCACAATACCGATAATGCGCGAAACTTTTCCGGCGACCAAAACAAGACTTCCCATATATAAATCTTTACCTCCGGACCATTTCGGAACTCCTCGTGACGTCCGGGATCCCATCCGGGACTCCGAACAACTTTCGGGTTACCGCATACTAATATCTCTATAACCCTAGCGTCACCGAACCTTAAGTGTGTAGACCCTACGAGTTCGGGAGACATGCAGACATGACGGAGATGACTCTCCGGTCAATAACCAACAGCGGGATCTGGATACCCATGTTGGCTCCCACATGTTCCACGATGGTCTCATCGGATGAACCACGATGTCAAGGACTTAATCAATCACGTATACAATTACCTTTGTCTAGCGGTACGATACTTGCCCGAGATTCGATCGTCGGTATCCCGATACCTTGTTCAATCTCGTTACCGGCAAGTCTCTTTACTCATTTCGTAACACATCATCCCGTGATCAACTCCTTGATCACATTGTGCACATTATGATGATGTCCTACCGAGTGGGCCCAGAGATACCTCTTCGTTTACACGGAGTGACAAATCCCAGTCTTGATTCATGCCAACCCAACAGACACTTTCGGAGATACCTGTAGTGTACCTTTATAGCCACCCAGTTACGTTGTGACGTTTGGCACACCCAAAGCACTCCTACGGTATTCGGGAGTTGCACAATCTCATGGTCTAAGGAAATGATACTTGACACTAGAAAAGCTTTAGCATACGAACTACATGATCTTGTGCTAGGCTTAGGATTGGGTCTTTGTCCATCACATCATTCTCCTAATGATGTGATCCCGTTATCAATGACATCCAATGTCCATGGTCAGGAAACCGTAACCATCTATAGATCAACGAGCTAGTCAACTAGAGGCTTACTAGGGACATGGTGTTGTCTATGTATCCACACATGTATCTGAGTTTCCTATCAATACAATTCTAGCATGGATAATAAACGATTATCATGAATAAGGAAATATAATAATAACTAATTTATTATTGCCTCTAGGGCATATTTCCAACACAAACAATTTCATCTTGTGTTCTCCGCTAGATAGGAACTTTGGAGTGATTCTTCGTTGCACGTTGAGGGACAGTTATATGATCCAATTATATTAACACTGTTGAGAGATTGCACTAGTGAAAGTACGGACCCTAGGCCTTGTTTTTAAGCATTGCAATACCATTTTTGTGCCCATTTACTATTTGCTACCTTACTGGTTTTATTTATTCAGATTATAAAAATATAATTCTACCATCAATATTACAGTTTTATCACCATCTCTTTGCTGAACTAGTGCACCTATACAATTTGCCATTGTATTGGGTGTGTTGGGGACACAAGAGATTTCTTATATTTGGTTGCAGGGTCGTTTGAGAGAGACCATCTTCATCCTACACCTCTCACGGATTGATAAACCTTAGGTCATCCACTTGAGGGAACATTGCTACTGTCCTACAAAACTCTGAGCTTGGAGGCCCAACACGTGTCTACAAGAATAAAGTTGCGTAGTAGACATTAGTACGCCAAAGATACATTTCTCCGGGTTGAACTTAATTTGATATTCCCGCAGGCTGGTGAATGTATTGCAAAGGTTGTCAACCAGTTTCCTGACATGTTTAGTTCTGACAACCACATCGTTGACGTAGGCCTCAACGGTCTTTCCGATGATGATACCCCGAGTAGGCGTCTAGAAAGCAGAATTGATTTGTACCTCGATGTGGCGTCCATGATCTGATCAATGTGTGGTAATGGGAAGGGGTCCTTGCGGCAAGCTTTGTTGAGGTCTTTAAAATCATTACACAGACGCCAGGACCTATCCTTCTTGGGTACCATGACCAGATTGGCGAGCCATTCGGGGTGTTTTATATCTCTTATGAATCCGGCCTCAAGAAGTTTGCCAATTCTTCGCCCATTGCTTGACGCTTGGGCTCACATAAGCGTCAAAGTGCTTGTTTGATAGGCTTGTAGCCCTTCAAGATATTCAAGCTATGCTCGGCAAGTCTATGGGGTATCCCTGGCATATCCGAAGGATGCCAGACAAATATATCACAGTTTTCCCTAAGGAAGTTGCGTAAGGCCTCATCAATCTCCGACTCAAGGTTTGCGCCAATTGACGCCGTTTTAGCTGGGTCCATAGGGTGTACTTGAAATTTGACTATGTCGTCGGCCGGATTGAATGAGCTCGAATTCAGCCACTTATCGAGGATGATATTATCCCAATCAACTTTGGCTCGTAGTGATGTTAATTCCTCGACCACGAGTGCTTCAGATAGGGACTCTAGGGCAAGTGATGTCGTTTTGTTTTCCGCTTTGAGTGCTCTGTCGAGGTCACTTGAGATGGTACTGATCCCATTTGGGCCCGGCATTTTTGAGCTTCATGTAACTGTAGTGTGGAATTGCTTGAAACCTTGAGAAGGCATCTTGTCCCAGGAGGCCATGATAGCTGCTTTTGAAAGGGGCAATATGGAACATCACTTCTTCGGATCGGAAGTTATCGGGCATTCTGAAGACCACATCCAAGGTGAATTTTCCACTGCAACATGCTTCTCATCTCGGTATTATGCCTTTAAAGGTGGTATGGCTTTGTTCGATGTGCGATTTATTGATTTGCATCATGTCCATAGTGTGTGTGTGTGTGTGTGTTTAAGCTGTTGCCTCTGTCCATGAGCACTTTCCGAAGACGACAGCTGCCCATAATTGGGTCAGGAACAAGTGCGGCGAGGCATCTATTCGGGGTGGACCTCGGCTGATATTTATGATCAAAAGTGATTAGTGTGTTTATCCACACACCCCGAGCTGTTACTTTCCAGATAGAATTGACTTCCCGGAGAGCCCGCTTCCTATGATTATTGGACGTGAATGTTTTGTAGATCATCAGGACCTCGTCACCGCCCGAGGACTCCTCTACATACCTAGGCGTGCCAGTGATGAGGGTTAGGCCTCCCCTGGCCACTTGCCTCATCACCCAGCAATCACGAAGGCTGTGGGTTGGGCATGTGTTTAGCGAAATAGAGTGGATCAAGCATGGCTTATCCAGGAGGCCATTGAGGTGGTCCTGGAGCGGCCATCGACTTTCTTATTCTTCTGAGGTCGCTCGACTAATGTGCGCTATGCGCGGAGCTCGTGATGAGGTGCGAGCTTGTCACACTTCAATTTGTTGCCATAGATCGAATCTGATTTTTCTGGGCAAACCAGGCATCTTCAATATCACGGAATTTCGCCACCAGATCGGATAGCTCCGGGAGTGTTTGAACACAGCGGCTGATCAGGGCGTTCGAGACGCCTTTATCTTTGCATCCACGCTGAAAGGCTGCTATTATTTCAAAGTCTCGGTAATTCGGTATGTTGTTTTTGACGGATAAAAACCTAGCCCAGAACTGCATGATCGATTCGTCAGGTAGCTATTGCACATAGGCCAGATCCCAGACATCGGAGGGGCCCGAATTACCGAGGCGATATTCAATGCGGGAGGTGGGTGGGAGAGAATCTTCGATCTCCATGGACTGCGGGCTTGAAGCCCTGATGTTCTTGTCCTATGAGGGACACGTAGTTGCCGGATCGGCCAAGCTGATTTGAAGATCAGACTTGTCGTTTGTTTCTAGTAGGTCAATGTCGGAGTTGCTCTCTAAAAAGCACCTCAGCCCTTCGCCCTCTATGGGGGGTTCGGCCGGGGCGGGAAAAAGGTCATGGATCGCTCCTTACTCGTGAAGGAGAGGGTGCGATCCGGCGATGGGGGTTTCAAGCACGGAAACAGTGCCCTCGAAGTCATTGACTGACAATCCCATCGATCCTTTGTTGACCTCACATCAGAACTCTCAATGAAAGCACCAGTGTCGGTGGCAAAATCGACAGACCTCGGGGTAGGGGGTCCCTAGCTGTGGATCTCGGATCGGTGGTAATATTAGTAATATTCTTACTAAAGCACAATTACTCACCAACATGACTCACATATTATTATCTCCTTATCACAAAACTATTGCAAGCAATCAAACTTATCATATCCAATGATCTACATGAAAGTTTTTTATTATATTCTTCTTGAATATTCATCATATCAGGACCAATTTCAAAGCTTGTACAAATTGTCATCACTAGTATCAACTCTCAAAATAATACAAGTGAAGCATGAGAGTGTTCGACAAACTACTCCAAAAAGATATAAGTGAAGATCAAGCGAGTAATTAAGTAAATGGGTAGCTATATGAAGATTCTCTCCCATTTAAAAACTTTCAGATCTAAGTATTTTATTAAAATAGCAAGCAAACCAAAATAAAATGACATTCCAAGAATAGCACAACTCAGGTGAAGAATCAAAAACTTAGGCTCAACCGATACTAACCGATAATTGTTGATGAAGAAAGGTGGGATGCCTATCGAGGCATCCCCAAGCTTCGATGCTTGAGACTTCTTGAAATGTTATCTTGGGATTCCTTGGGCATCCCCAAGCTTGAGCTTTTGTGTCTCCTTAATTCATTTTATATCACGATTTCCCTAAATATTAAAAACTTCATCCACACAAAACTCAACAAGAACTCGTGAGATAAGTTAGTATAAATCAACTCAAAACCTTATCACTCTCTACTATAACAAATCACTAAAATTATTATTTAACATTGCATACTAAATTCCTTTGTATATTTAATATTCCTATCCTCAAATAGAATCATTAAACAAGCAAACATATGCAAACAATTTAAACATAACAACAATCTGTCTAAACAAGACAGTCTGTAATGATCTGGACAATGACCATACTTCTCTCACTCAAAAAATTCTAAAAAATTAGGACATCATAGGCAATTTGTATACTAATCATCTATAAAACATTCAGAACTTAACACGTCCCAGTGAATTTAAACAATTCTGTTACTGTAAGCAAAAGTTTCTATTTTTGCACAGAATCAAATCAACTATCATCCACACTATCCCAAAGGCTTTACTTGGCACTTTATTGAAACAAAAGCTATAAACATGATTACTACAATAGCTTAATCATGTGACCACACAAGAACAGTAGGTGTAAATGTTGGGTTGTCTCCCAACAAGCGCTTTTCTTTTATGCCTTTTTACCTAGGCATGATGATTTCAATGATGCTCACATAAAAGATAAGAATTGAAGCATAAAAAGAGCACCATGAAACACATGGCAAGCACATTTAAGCCTAACCCACTTCCTATGCATAGGAATTTTGTGCGCAAAAAATTCATGGGAGCAAGAATCAACTAGCATAAGAAGGCAAAACAAACATAACTTCATGATTTTCAACACATAGAGAGGAAACTTAATATTATTGAGATATGTAGAAGCATATGTTCCTCCCTCATAGTAATTTTCAGTAGCATCATGAATGAATTTCAACAATGTAACTATCACATAAAGCATTCCTTTCATGATCCACAAGCATAGAAATTTTATTACTCTCCACATAAGAAAATTTATTCTTATGAATAGTAGTGGGAGCAAACTCAACAAAATAACTATCATAGGATTGAAAATTAAAATCATGATGACAAGTTTCATGTTTATAATTATTCTTTATATCATATATGTCATCATAATAATCATCATAGATAGCAACTTTGTTGTCATAATCAATTGAAACATCTTACAGAATAGTGGATTCATCACTAAATAAAGTCACGACCTCTCCAAAACCACTTTCATAATTATTACAATAAGATTCCCGTAACATCCCAAATTTTCAATTTGGAATGTTATACATAGGTCATTCATGCATATCATATTGTATTGCATTTCTCGTTTCGCAATCCTCGAAATCCTAAGCAACTCAAGGACCCTCGGAGAGAGTTGGGGATTTCCCGGTTTTCATATTTGATTTTTATCAAATATTGAAACGAGGATTTTTTATTTTAATTATTTTTCTCTCCAAAAAATATTTCATGTTAAAATAAATGAGAGGAGATAATATGACTTCTCCAAAACAATTGAAATATTGGAGGAAAAATATTAAAATCATTTATTTGATTTTATTTGGATTTTATTTGCATTAGAAAAATTGCACGTTTTCAAAATTGCATTTTAGGGCCAAGAAAATGTTCATCTCGTTCTAAATATTTCATTTAGACGGTGAAAAATTGTTTTGGCATTTTTAGATTTTTATTTTATTTTCTAGGATTTTTTTCTATTCGGCGGAATTATTAAAAAAACTCTCCGCGCCCGACTGGGCCGAAGCCCAGCCGAGCCAGGCCGGCCTGCCCGCGCCACCGCCTCCCCGTCCCGTGCCACCGCCGGACTCGGGAGAGTCCGAGCCGCCGCCGCCGCCCGACCCCCTCCCCAAGTCGGAGCCGTCGCCGCCTCTCCCCCCCTTTAAATACCACCCTGGGGCCCCCCCTAGAGCCCCAACTCGCCACCGCCGCAGCCCCTCGCCAGCCCCGCCGCCGCTTGCCGCCGCCCGCGCTGCCGCTTGCCGCCTACCCCGCGCCGCCGAGCCGCGCCGTCGCCCGAGCCTCGCCTCGCCGGAGTTGCCTCGCCGAAGAGGTAACGCGTCGATCCGCTGCCGCCGGTTTTTTTATGGAAGGGCTGAATGATGAGATGAGCATGCAGTTGATTGTAGCAACCTTCAACAACCACCAGGAGTTGGTAGATAAGGATCTTATGATTAAAGGGAAGCAGCAGCAGATTGAGAACCGTAAGAGGAAGTACGGACAAGTGAAGTATAACTCAGGAGCTCAGTAGAAGCCTCGCCTAACCGCGAACTCGGGAGGACTTGTTCATAACCATGGAGGTCACAACCACACTGGAGGAGGATCGCATAACCACAATGGTGCTAAGAATGGAAATGGGAACGGAGCTAACAACAATCAGAACCGCTCCAACCCAGCCACACCCGCCAAAAGAGACCTAAGTCAAGTTACTTGCTTTAAGTGCGGGAAGACATGGCACTATGCCAATGATTACCCTGAAGGAAGGAATGGAAATGGAAATGGGAGCGCTGGGAAGAAGCCTAATCCATTCAACAAAGGACAAGTGAACCACGTTAACATGGAGGAGGTTGAAGAGCAGCTGGACACGGTAATAGGTAAGTTTTTGGTTAAGTCATTTACCACTCTTGTTCTTTTTGATACTGGTGCATCGCATTCATACATATCAAGGAGATTCGTGGATAAGTTTAAACTACCAACCCAAACCCTTAGGACCCCTCTCTTAGTGAGTTCACCTGGAGCAGAGTACATGGCTAGCCGATGGTGCGACCAGATACCCCTAACCATTGGCACACATGTTTTTCCGTCCGACCTAATTATCTTGGAGTCACAAGGATTGGATGTGATATTAGGTATGGACTGGATATCAAAGTATGGAGGAAGTATTGACTGTGCTAGTAAGTCGATTTATCTCACCACCTCGGAGGGAAAAATGATTAAGTATGTATATAGGCATATGCCTAGGAGGAGCCAAGTGAATGCCCTCACGGGAGTTGTTCAGGAGGAAGTGCCTGTAGTGAAGGATTTCCTGGATGTTTTCCCAGAGGAGTTACCAGGCATGCCACCGGATAGAGACATTGAGTTTTTGATAGAGCTATTGCCAGGTACAGGGCCAATATCCAAGAGACCCTATCGGATGCCCGCAAATGATCTGGAGGAAATTAAGAAACAGATCAAGGAGTTATTGGAGAAAGGTTAGATTCAAAGGAGTTCATCACCTTGGGGAGCCCCAGTGCTTTTGGTTGAGAAGAAGGATAAATCCCTAAGGATGGTTGTTGATTATCGAGCCTTGAATGAAGTGACGATTAAGAACAAGTACCCACTACCGATGATCAATGATCTGTTTGATCAGATGCAAGGAGCTAAAGTGTTCTCGAAGATCGATCTACGATCGGGATACCATCAGTTAAAAATCCGAGAGAAGGATATGCCAAAGACAGCGTTCACCACGCGGTATGGATTATATGAGTATACGCTCATGTCGTTTGGACTGACTAACGCCCCTACATACTTCATGAGCATGATGAACAAGGTGTTCATGGAGTATTTGGACAAGTTTGTTGTGGTGTTTATTGATGATATTATGGTATACTCGAAGAATGAAGAGGAGCACAAGGAGCATTTGCGCTTAGTTCTCGAAAAACTCAGGGAACACCAGTTGTATGCTAAGTTCAGCAAATGCGAGTTTTGGTTGAAGGAAGTCGGATTCCTTGGACATGTTATGTCAGGAGAAGGTATAGCAGTAGACCCCAGCAAGGTTCAGTCAGTCACTGAATGGTTGGCAGCCACTTCAGTTAGTGAGATCCGCAGTTTCCTTGGACTTGCAGGATACTACCGGAGATTCATTGAGAATTTTTCCAAGATTGCGAAGCCAATGACTGAACTATTGAAGAAGGATACTAAGTTTAAGTGGACAGAAGATTGCGAGGCAAGTTTCCAGGAGTTGAAGAAACGTTTGACTACAGCCCCAGTACTAACACTGCCAGATATACATAAGGAGTTCCAAGTGTATTGCGACACCTCTCGCTTAGGACTTGGATGTGTGCTTATGCAGGACGGAAGAGTTGTTTCGTATGCCTCACGACAACTAAAACCTCATGAGTTGAACTATGCCACTCATGATTTGGAGCTAGCAGCAGTAGTGCATGCATTGAAGACTTGGAGACATTACCTTATTGGAAACCATTGTGATGTGTACACGGATCATAAGAGTTTGAAGTACATCTTCACACAGAAGGAACTGAACCTTAGGCAGAGGAGATGGTTGGAGCTTATAAAGGATTATGACCTGAAGCTGCACTATCATCCAGGAAAGGCCAATGTCGTAGCAGACGCCTTGAGCCGAAAGATTTATGCTAATATCCTAGAGAGTACGGGATTACCAAAGGAGTTAGCAGAGGATATCATTGAACTTCGATTAGAGATTGTTCCTAGAGGTTTTGTTGCAATAATGGAGGTTCAGTCGACATTGTTGGGTATGATTCGGGAGGCTCAGAAGGATGACAAAGAGATTGCCGAGATAAAGGAGAAGATGAGCAAAGGAAAGGCCAAAGGTTTTCGTGAGGATGAACACGATACCTTATGGTTTGAGGACCGAGTTTATGTGCCCAATAACCCAGAGATCAGGAAGTTAATACTTAAGGAGGCTCATGACTCACCATACTCGATACACCCCAGAAACACCAAGATGTATTTGGATTTGAAGGAACATTTCTGGTGGACTGGTATGAAGAAGGATATTGCCGAGTATGTAGCCATATGTGATGTATGTCAGAAAGTAAAGGCAGAGCATCAAAAGCCAGTAGGATTGTTACAGCCTATGCCGATACCCGAGTGGAAGTGGGATAAACTTGGCATGGACTTTATCACTGGGTTGCCCAGAACCAAATCAGGATATGATTCTATATGGGTAGTAGTTGATCGCTTGATCAAAGTGGCTCACTTTATCCTAGTGAAAACCACCTATACAAGTGCGAAGTTAGCCAAGATATATATGTCCAAGATTGTATGTCTACATGGAGTTCCGAGGACCATCGTATCAGATAGAGGAACACAGTTTATTTCAAAGTTTTGGCATCAGTTACATCAGACTTTGGAACGAGATTGGAGTTCAGTACAGCGTTTCACCCGCAGACAGATGGACGGACTGAGAGAGTCAATCAGATTTTGGAGGACATGTTGAGAGCCTGTGCGCTAGATTATGGATCTAGCTGGGATGACAATTTGCCTTACGCAGAATTCTCATACAGCAATAGCTACCAAGCCAGTTTGAAGATGGCACAGTTCGAAGCCTTGTATGGATGAAGGTGCAGAACGCCGTTGATGTGGGATGAAGTAGGAGACCGGCAGTTGTTTGGACCAGACTTGATCAAGGAGTCTAAGGAGAAGGTTAAATTGATTCATGATAGACTGAAGATTGCTCAGTCCAGGCAGAAGAGTTACGCAGACTTGAAACGCAAGGAGGTAACCTATGAAATTGGAGATAGAGCATATCTGCGAGTATCACCCTTGCAAGGAGTGAAACGTTTTGGAGTTAAGGAAAAGTTAGCCCCGAGATTTGTAGGACCGTATCGTGTTTTGGAACGGATGGGAGAAGTTGCCTATAAGTTGGAATTACCTGAGGGATTGTCAGGAGTTCATGATGTGTTCCATGTTTCACAGTTGAAGAAGTGTCATGCTGAGATGGCCGATATACTGTTAAGAGATATAGTACCCTTGGAGGCGATTCAATTGGACGGTGATTTGACTTATGAGGAGAAGCCAGTTAAGATTCTTGAGTTTGCCAGCCGAGTCACCCGCAACAAGGTTATCAAGTTTTGCAAAGTTCAGTGGAGCCACCATACCGAGGATGAAACCACCTGGGAACGAGAGGATGATCTCCGCAAAGACCACCCACACCTATTTTCTAGCCAACCCGAATCTCGAGGGCGAGATTCATCTTAAGGGGGGTAGGTTTGTAACATCCCAAATTTTCAATTTAGAATGTTATACATAGGTCATTCATGCATATCATATTGTATTAAATTTCTCATTCCGTAATCCTCGAAATCCTAGCAACTCAAGGACCCTCGGAGAGAGTTGGGGATTTCCCGGTTTTCATATTTGATTTTTACCAAATATTGAAACGAGGATTTTTGATTTTAATTATTTTTCTCTCCGAAAAATATTTCATGTTAAAATAAATGAGAGGAGATAATATGACTTCTCCAAAATAATTGAAATATTCGAGGAAAAATATTAAAATCATTTATTTGATTTTATTCGGATTTCATTTGCATTAGAAAAATTGCACGTTTTCAAAATTGCATTTTAGGGCCAAGAAAATGTTCATCTCGTTCTAAATATTTCATTTAGACGGTGAAAATTTGTTTTGGCATTTTTAGATTTTTATTTTATTTTTATTTTCTAGGATTTTTTTTCTGTTCGGCGAAATTATTTAAAAAAAAACTCTCCACGCCCGACTGGGCCGAAGCCCAGCCGAGCCAAGCCGGCCTGCCCGCGCCACCGCCTCCCTGTCCCGTGCCGTCGCCGGACTCGGGAGAGTCCGAGCCGCCGCCGCCGCCTGACCCCCTCCCCAAGTCAGAGCCGCCGCCGCCTCTCCCCCCCTTTAAATACCACCCCGGCCCCCCTGGAGCCCCAAGTCACCGCCGCAGCAGCCCCTCACCAGCCCCGCCGCCGCAAGCCGCCC
>NC_041384.1:459363604-459373993 GCF_002162155.2 Triticum dicoccoides | reverse complement strand
CGAGCCTCGCCCCGCCGGAGTTGCCTCGCCGGAGAGGTAACGCGCCGATCCGCCGCCGCCGGTTTTTTTTCTAAAAACCATTCGTTTTTTTAGATCGGTTCGCCGGTTTTTCTCGGTTCTTCTAATTAGCGAACATTCGTCCATACGTTCGTTTAAACGAACGGGTTTCACCTGTTAGTTACGGCTAACGAACGCTCGTTCGTTAGTCTGTTCATCAGTTTTCTTTTATCGGATTTTTCCGCGATTATTCTCGATCGCGATTTCTGATCTAATTTTCGTTTCTATTTATCTTTTCGCTCGTTAGTCCGAATCAGGCGATTCAAGCGCCTAGATCTTCGTCTCGAGACCCTCTTTCCGCTTAATCAACTTAAACAAGATTTTTATACTGTAAAATTTGACCTTAGTTCAGATTAGTAAACAGGTCTTGTTTCTTTCGCCGTTTGAGTTTTGTTGCTCCGTTTGATTTGATTCTTTTTGCAAACCGAAGTTCTTAAGTTGAACTTTTTGGTTAACCTCTCTTATTTGAGTTGCTTGTGCATCTTTTGCTTGTTGCTTATGTATGCTATTGTTTGTTTGCGATAGAATTCCCGGAGTGCGAAGCGTGTTATTTGGAGTCTCTAGGTTTCGCGGATCGTCAGCAAGGCAAGTAACACATTGATCATACTCTTTTCATACCCAGTTTTTGTCCATTAGTTTCACACCCTAAACATTGCATGATTAGGATGTCATTAACTTGTGGGTTGGGAAGTAGATATTGAGGTAGAACCTATTGCCCTGTTACTATCAAACCCTTGGGAGTTACTTCTACGCGTTGCTTATATTGCTATGCTATGCTCGTAGACGTGATTTGGGTTTGAGTGAAATCCATGACAGATGTGAGATTGTTATGGTTCAACTTAAGGTGGCAACTTAAATTAACATCTAGGTGGATTGAGGCACCTGGGGAACCCAGTGTTGTCTGTATTTTTTTGGAAATCCCGGGGTACCCGTGTGATCTTCCTATGGACCGCCACCCAGGCTCAAAGGGAACTGAGATGATTCATGCTAGAAACTTCCATGTGCGGCCACAAGCTATTATGGGCTCTAGCATAGTCGAGTAAGTTACGTGAAGCTCTTGAAGAGGTGGATCAACAGGTAGTTGGTTTTGTAGGTTTGGTATGGTCTACCCAGAGTAGAGAGTTAATGTTTCTGAAAGACTATGTCTCAGTCATCCGTTTCTCAAACAACTTGTAGTGCGAGAAACCCAACGGAGGCAATCGAGTCTTGTGGGGAAAAGTGCGCAAACCTCTGCAAAGTGTACAATCTAATCATGGTTAGTCGTGTCTCCGGTTATGGACAATCTTGAGTATCTAGTACTTGGGTTATCACATGTATCTCATCACTTTTAATTAATATTGTTGGGTTGTTAATTACTTTAATTGGGATTGAGTTGGGGTTACCTTCTCAATGTTTCAACCACCATGATAGTTAAATTAAAATCTATTCCTTTGTTGTAGGGAAAAAATGGCTTTTCACAAAAACTGTAACCATAGAGCTTTCCACCAGCCAAATATGCATGTAGTGATAACATTATTCCGTTCTTGCTCTACTGTGTTATATTGCCAGCATATTCCATGTGCTGACCCGTTTTCGGGCTGCAACATATTATGTTGCAGACTTTTCTGACGAGGAGTAAGGTTCGTTAGGTCGTTGCCGTGCAGCTCAACTATGCCGTTGGAGTTGATGGACTCACTTTATCTTCCAAGCCTTCCGCTGTTATCGTATTAGATGGCCTTAAGCCATATTATTGTAATAAGTTCTCTTTTGAGACATTCGATGTAATAAGTGTGTGATTGCTACTCTGTTATAAATCCTTCGAGTACTATGTGTGTCAGCATTACTGATCCAGGGATGACACTGAAGCTCAGAGACTTGACCGTTTGAGGTCGGGTCGCTACAATTCCACAACCTCCAAAATAGTGAGAGCATTACTTCCTAGAGATGACACTCTTTCATACCCACTTTCATCATTGTAATCATCATAAATAGGAGGCATGCTATCATCATAATAATTTTTCGCATCAAAACTTGGGGGAAAATATCATCTTCATCAAACATAGCATCCCCAAGCTTATGGCTTTGCATATCATTAGCATCATGGATATTCAAAGAATCCATACCAACAACATTGCAATCCTGATTATCATTTATAGCAAACATTTTATTGAATTCTTCCTCTATCATTGAGCATAATTTTCCTTTCCATAATTTTCAAGAAAGACATGATAAAGACGAATAATACGAGACCACCTCTATTCCCTTTTTTATAGTTTTCTTTTATAAACCAAACTAGTGATAAAATAAGAAACAAAAAGATTCAATTGCAAGATCTAAAGATATACCTTCAAGCACTCACCTCCCCGACAATGGCGCCAGAAAAGAGCTTGATGTCTACTACACAACGTGTTCTCGTAGACTCGTGTTGGGCCTCCAGGCGCAGAGTTTTGTAGGACAGTAGCAAATTTCCCTCAAGTGGATGACCTAAGGTTTATCAATTCATGGGAGGCATAGGATGTAGATGGTCTCTCTCAAACAACCCTGCAACCAAATAACAAAATATCTCTTTTTTTCTTTCGAAAAGGGGAAAGACCCCGGCCTCTGCATCATCATGATGCACACATCCAATTTTATTAAATGGAAATAAATAGGTCTGAAACGTACATAGTATCAACTAAAACTACAAAAAGAAAAAGAAAACACCACAAATAGTGGGTACAAACGAAAGATTACATGACTTAACCACATAATCTATTAGTGACATGCCAGCCAAACCGGTTGAATAACGCCTGTGAAACCATCTCCAGACGGTTGCACCCCAAGGCCATGAGCCCCCAGCGTCCCCACGCTGAAGTGATGACCACATACGGATCGATGTGATGGCTCTGAAGATAACCTGCAAAAAGTTAATAGAGTGAGACCTGTTAAAAACACAGTCATTCCGGCAATTCCAAATTGCCCAAAGTAAGGCACAAACCCCTACACGGATATGACCCTTAAGTATTTTGTTGATACCAACCAACCAGTTTCCAAACAAATTTGGGATACTTGTTGGTGGTGGCAAATCATATGCAACATGAACCGTGCGCCAAATCAAAGTCGCAAAAGGGCAGGAAATAAAAAGATGTTGAATTGTTTCATCCTTATCACAAAAGCAACACTTCTTACATCCATTCTAGTTTTGTTTAGCCAAATTATCTTTGGTGAGGATCACCTCCCTCTGAACAAACCACATAAAATTTTTAATCTTTAAAGGTACTTTGATTTTCCATATATGCTTTCTATGGAACACATGCCCCGTGTTAATAAGATCTTCATACATACACTTGACAGTGAACACCCCATTGGTATTTAGTCTCCATCTAAAGACGTCAGACGCATGAGATAGGTTGACCAACATCAACCTGCGAACTAAATGGAGCCACGCCATCCATTTATCGCCAATCAAGGCCCTCCTGAATTGGATGTTCAGAGGTGTTAAACCAAGGACTGATTGAACTGTATCATCTTTCTTACGCACAATATTATACAAAGATGAGTACTGAACCGCAAGCGGATTGTCCCCTAGCCAGGTATCTTCCCAGAAACTAGTGGATTGACCGTTATCAACTTCAAATGAACCTCTCATGAAGAAAGAAGACAACAAATACCAAATACAATGGTAATTTGTATAGGTGCACTATTTCGGTGAAGAGATGGTGATACAAGCGTAGTAATGACATTAGATATTGATTTTTGTAATGGTAACAATAAAAAATAGCAAGGTAGCAAGTAACAAAAGTGAGCACAAACGGTATTGCAATGCTTGAAAATGAGGCCTAGGGTCCGTACTTTCACTAGTGCAATCTCTCAACAATGCTAATATAATTGGATCATATAACCATCCCTCAATGTGCGATGAAGAATCACTCCAAAGTTCCTATCTAGCAAAGAACATAAGAAGAAATTGTTTGTAGGGTACGAAACCACCTCAAAGCTATTCTTTCCGATCAATCTATCCTAGAGTTTGTACTAGAATAACACCAAGCTATATTCTTTCCGATCGATCTATCCAAGAGTTTGTACTAAAATAATACCATATGATATACATCAACCAACTCTAATGTCACCTAGATACTCCAATGTCACCGCGAGTATCCATGAGTTGATTATACGATATGCATCAAACAATTCCAGATTCATAATACTCAATCCAAAACAAAGAATCTCAAAGAGTGCCCCGAGATTTCTACCGGAGAAACAAAGATGAGAACGTGCATCAACCCCTATGCATAAATTACCCCAATGTCACCTCAGGAATCCGCTAGTTGAGTACCAAAACATATATCAAGTGAATCAATATGATACCCAATTGTCACCATGAGTAATCATAGCAAGACACACATCAACTGCTCTCAAATCGATAAAATTATTTAATCCGATAAAACAAAATCTCAAAGGGAAAATTCAATTCATCACAACAAGATAAAGAGGGAGAAAAACCATATGATCCAACTATATTAACAAAGCTCGCGATACATCAAGATCGTGCCAACTCAAGAACACAAGAGAGAGAGAGATTAAACACATAGCTACTGCTACAAACCCTCAGCCCCGAGGGTGGACTACCCCCTCCTCATCATGGTGGCCGCCGGGATGATGAAGATGGCCACCGGTGATGATTTATGCCAGAATAGGGTCTAGATTGGTTTTTCGTGGCTACAGAGGCTTGCGGCGGCGGAACATCTGATCTAGGGTTATTTCTGGGGGTTTATGTATTTATAGGATTTTTTGGCGTCAGTTTCATGCGAAGATGGGCCTCGAGGTGACCACAACCCACCAGCACACGGGTAGGGCTCCAAGTGCGTCATGGTGGGTTGTGCTCACCTCCTTCACATTCTGCCCCCCCTCATGAAGCTTCCAGTGCCTCTTTTGTTCCAAAAAAATCATAAAAAAGTTTCAGCTCATTTGGAGAACTTTCATTTCTGCACAAAAAACAACACCACGGTAGTTCTGCTAAAAAACGTTAGTCCGGATTGTTCCATGCAAATCATACCAAAACCATATAAAATTGTTGTAAACATGGCATGAATGCTTCATAAATTATAGATATGTTGGAGACGTATCAGCAGATACTCGTTTGGACAAGAGTTTGAAGGATGATATTGCCTGGTCATGGGAGGGGGATCGACAATTTTCTGTTCATTCCCATATGCGTCGAAATTCATAGGAAGAGAGGTAATACCAACGACAAACTTTGCGTGGAAATCTAGGGCTCCACTGCAATGCTTCTTCCTATGGCTAGCTCTCAAGAATAGGTGTTGGATGTCCGATCGTTTAGCAAGACGTGGAATGCCGCACCAGGATACTCGCCCCTTCTGTGCCCAAGGCGACGAGACTATCTAGCATGATCTACTGACATGTGTATTTGCAAAGACCCTCTGGACGTAGTTCTGCATGGCTTTAGGCAAACAAGAATGGGCTCCAATGGCGAATGATAAGCTCGTGGTTCGATGTGTCAGCAATGCCACCACTGGCATTGGGTCCAAGGACCTTCGGACTATCTTCACACTTGTCATGTGGGAGCTGTGGAAACATAGGAACGCGATCGTGTTCGGCGGTGCTATACCTTCCTTAGTGGAGCTGGCTATGCACATAGTCAGGGTCGGCCCTGGGGAGGGGCAGGGGGCAGCCGCCCCGTGCCCCCATAATCGAGGGCCCCCTCCGAGGTACCCCAGGTTTGGGATAGGTCATGGTCGAAGAGGCAGACAACGCATCAGGTAGCCGTCGAAACCATACATGAGTAGTACATACGTAACACAACAGGGAGATACTGGGCCTGGCCAGGTACACGGGCGGCCTGGCGATTCTTCCCGAAGCCCTCCCATCATAGAACGCCCACATCTTATTCCCCAATCGACGCAACCGCCAGTTCCGCAGGCAGCGACGGAGGAGGAGCACGCCAGTATGCTTGTCTTCGGGTTCTAGTAAGGATCGTTTTGGTTATTGATCGAATCCTCTAAGGCTGTATGGATTTTGAGATTAATACTCTTCCTTGTTACCAGAGGAAAAAACTATAGTCATGATGAACAGGATCTACACTTTGCATCCGAAAAATAGGAGCCATGGTGTTGTTGCTTGATTACGAAAATTAGGAGTATGGGATGATGCCTACTGAAGGGGGATTAACCACTAAGTTGTGCCGAATTCTTGAACTCATTTGTTTTAACTGGATAATCATTTTTTTGTTTTGTAGTGATACTGCGAAAGCATTATCTCAAAGCCATTCGTATGGTTCTTCTCCGTAGAAAAATCATCTTGGATCTTGAGGTAAAAGTGGACATGATGTTTATCAATCTGCATATGATAACAAGTAGTATAATATAGAATTTTCTATTCAATGATTTTCTCATAGAGTCAATAAAATTGGACTCACGGTTCTCATTATGTACTACTCCCTCCATTTCAAAATATAGTGCGCTCGCGCTTCTCGAGGTCCAATTTTGACCATAAATTTAACCAACGAGACCAACTGCGGCGGAAGAAAAAATTATATAATTAAAAACTTCTTTCGAATACAAATTCACTGATATAATTTTTGCTCCCGCCGCAATCAGTCTTGGTAGTTAAATTTACGGTCAAAGTTGAAGCACGTGGATAGAGGAAGCACTACATTGTGGAATGGAGGAAGTAGATGATTTTCCCCGCGCGTTGTTGCGGGATTTTAAAGATTAATTTTGAATACGTTCTATATGAATAAAATGATCTAAAACGAAAGCTATTATTTTTGAAAGTAATTACATGTGAACAAAGAGTATGCATGTACGTTGGACTATTGGAGATGGAACAATTAAATTCGGGTATGCATGTGCTACAAAATAGTTTTAATGGATAATGATGTGGCACATTTGGTGATGTAGCGGGCCGCATGTTGAGAAAATTAGACTTAGTGGGGATCAACTATTTATGTATTATAGATACGAGATGGTGCTAATGCTTCATCAAAAAGCAAAAGAACTTATGAAGAAGAACATGTATAAGGATTAAGGAGGCACATGATACATTGCCTTATTTGATTATTTTTGTCATACTATGAGAAACATATGCATCTTTAAGATATCTACATATTTGTGTAAACTGATATGAGGCCTACAAATATTCCAAAAGAGGTTTATAGTAAGGGCCCCCGAGTTCTAGTTTCGCCTCGGGCCCTCGAAATCTCCGGACTGGCTCTGCACACAATAAATGAAAGAAGAGCTTGACTGCATGCAGGGTTGTTCAAGGATGGTCTTCATCGCTGTTTTGAGGCTATGGTTGGGTGGACCATGAGTGAGTAGTCCGTGACGTGTGAAAATATCTGATGCACTGGAGTTTGTGGTGCTACCGGTGCACCGAACTCACATTATATTTTTAAAACATTCAAAAAAATTCGAAAAAAATTAGCACACTCATACAACATCAATGTAGGCTGTCACAAAAATTCAAGTTCAAATTCAAAATATAACTCGAAAAAAAGACAAATTCAACATTAAATAGTACATAACATGACTTGGGTTTTAGAGTTGGTCCATTATCACACTGATATCAAATTTGTCATTTTTGTTGCTCAAAAAATATTTCAAATTTCTGCATGAATTTTTATGATATCATACGTTGATGTTACGTTAACGTGATAGCACCACAGGTGCGGTTGTACCGGATACATTCCCGTGACGTTGTAATTGGGTGAGTGTTGTGGCTGTGCGAATTGGAGAAGAAAAAAAGTTTTAGGGATTTTGTTTGAGGGAAAAAGCGCTAGGGATTTTGTGTAGCTAAAATGTGTGTATGCTATCGGAGATGCTCTTAGCACCGACCGAGCGACCCACTAGTCAGTTCTCTTTCTCCCCCATCTCACCTAACTTCTTCGAGAAAAACCCAGGAGCAGGGGCGCGTACGGCGCCGCCGCCATCGCCGCCGCCATATCCTTCTCGTCCTCATCCGGCCTCCCGAGACCCGGAGCCCGCAGATCCGGCAACCTCGCGCCTGGATCTTGCAGCTCCGGCCGTGCTCCTCCCTCTCCTCCCCGGCATACGGCGCCTGGTGCTCGTCATCCACGACTCACCGGTCGCTCGTCTTCCACGCCGCACGGGTAGGGGCGCATCTAGCCTGGTCATAGGGGTCAACCCTACCTAGCGCCCGGTGCTTGAACAAGAGTCTGACTCCAGATTTGTTTTTCCGGCGTGTTGCAGCGTTAACCCCGGGTCAGAGAGACGCTTCGCGGCTGCCCCCAAATCCCCCACCATGCCCCGTGCTCGCAGGCCTCGCCGTGAATGGTCGGACGGCGTCCCGCCCGAGCTTCTTGGCGTCATCTTCCTCGACCTGGCCTGCCTCGCCGACCGTGTCTGCTTCGCTGCCGTCTGCCGCGCGTGGCGCTCTGTCGCGCGGGCTGTTGGCGCCCCGCCGGCGCCGCGCCAGCTCCCGTGGCTCCTCCTCCCGTCCCCCGACAAGCCCTCCTTCTTCAGCCTCCACTCGGGGGCCAAACGCCGCCTACGCCTCCCGGAGAGCATACGCGGCGCGCGCTTGTGTGGCTCCCATGATGGCGGTTGGGTCGCTCTAGCCTTCGAGCAGTGGCGAGGGTATGCGGCCGTCAACCTTCTCTCCGGCGCGACGGTTCTTCTCCCCGACAGGCTCAGGACTGCCCACCCGCTCGCTCCCCAGGCGAACACCTCCTGCGAGCACCACATGGTCATCCGCACCATCACTTTCTCGGGGTCACCCTCAGCAGAGGACTGCCTTGCCGCCGCGCATGTCTCCAGCGCCTCCAACATCGCGTTCTGGCGGCCGGGAATGAAAGAGCACTGGATCACTTGCGGTGTCGCGGTGGCTCTGGATGTGATCCAGGACATCATCTATTACGAGAATGGGCTGAAGCAAGGTTTCCATGTCCTGTCAAATACTGAGGACATAGTTGTGTACACGCCCAACAGCGTCGAGGGTGCCTCTCTGGTGATGTCCCGTTCCTCCTACCAGATCCAGAAGCGCGCTGATTACAGGCCTGATAATCTCAGGCGCAAGTCGCGCACAGTGTCCCGCTATCTGGTGGAGTCCCGCGGGAAATTGCTAATGGTCCTGCGGCTTGCCAGGCGTGGCAAGAATGGGTTCAGAATCTTTGAGATGAACCTTGCGGTTGCTCCCGCTGGGGGCTCTGAAGCTTCTTGGGTGGAGCTCCACTCACTTCCTGGCCGGGTGCTCTTGCTTGGTCGAGGCTGCTCTAGGGCTGTTGAGGTCTCTCAGTTCAATAGGCTCCAACTGGGTAGCATCTATTACTTGGACGATACTAGCTTCGACATATCCTTGGCGTTAAGCAGTGGGAGTAAGTATTCCAGTACTGACATGGGTGTTTATGGTCGCAAAACACTAAATGGGGCGCGTAGTGTGCGTCGCTTTCCGCGAAAATTTACTTCAGAGGGCTCCCCACCAATCTGGTTTATGCCCTGACTCAGTATGCAGTTTGGGGAATTTAGCAAGCCTGTCTAGTATCCTTGCAATTTTTGCAGTATGCTAAAAGATGCTAGGCACTGTATATTCAGAAATAAGAAAGTAGATTCCTGTGAACAAATGTATGACATGTTGGAAGCATCAATCAATCATATTTTGTGTCCCCTGAACATTGTTAGGGCTTGTTTACTCCCTTTTGTGGAACCCTAATCTAGCGTCAAATTTTGTGATAATTGTGCTTGGTTGTGTCATCTAGCAAACGAACACTTCTCCACGAGCGGCCCGTAGCCTATGAGGCATCTCAGGGCACCGTGATCCAAACAGGGCATGCAGTTCCCGGATGAAACTATTGGTGGAGAATGGGAGCAATTGCCCATGCCTTGATATTAGCTCGTGCTCGGGGTGCAAGGTCCCTCATGATGTGTAGTAGGGCATGCCATGTGAGGTTTAGTCAACTTGTAGTCAGGTTTCATCCTTGAGCCAGGTAGAAATGTTCTGATATCCTCTGCAATCTTGTTTATATTATGTTGTTTCCAAATATGATTGTTATGCAGTTATGCCCAATGGAAACTTTACACTATGGCTGGAGGAACCAATGATTTAGTAGTTTTTTTTGCAGCTCGAATCATCAATCTACAGAAGTTACTGTCCTTATTCTGGATCACACTAGATGAAGCTTAAATTTATGCATGTTTTGTCAACCTTTTGTGATAATTTAGCCCCACTGATAGACTTCCATTGAAGCTAAGATAGGTGATGAAATTCTGCATTTTTAAGGAAGAAATTGAAATGAATCCACTAGTCACAACACAACTAGAAGAATCACCAATTAGTAGTCCATGCAGGATTTACATATCCAGCGTATTCCATTTGTTACAATTTGCAGTCACAGCTTAG
>NC_041384.1:459329363-459363483 GCF_002162155.2 Triticum dicoccoides | reverse complement strand
GATCTGTATATATAGCATTGTTAACACACTTTAGTTGCTTCATTATTCTTTCTGTACTTCTACGACCCAGACCCACCAAGTAAAATTACTATGTTTCACAAGTAGTACTGGTTCAGAATTTGACCTGTAGAGAAGGCACTGTGGCCTCAGATCTTGGCTACCACATCGTCTAGTGCAATCGATTTGGCAAACTCGTTAGACTAGTGAAGTAAGGCAATTCCAGATTTCCTGATTCTCTCTCCTAATAAAGCTTGCGATAACCATGGCTATTGTACCTGATGTTGCAAAGTTATGCATGATTAATCTGCTCCAATAGTGATTAAATTGCTCTAGGCGATCCTGTTAATATTGAAGTATGTTGTTGGTCTTTGTACATTTATGAAACCAAGCGATCCTTTTTGTGATAATGGTCTTGTACACCAGACGTTCTTGGTCCAGAAGCTGATGACATGTTTCAGATGCCTCTCTTCAGATTTCAGGGAGATGTTTTGGCCGGGGCATTTGAGAGGATTGGCAAGTACTCCCTCCGTTCCAAAATAGATGACTCAGTTTTGTACTAACTTATTCAGCTTGATGAGCAGTATGCAGCTGATTTTCAGAACTTGAGTTCTGTGCAGTGACAAGCATCGAGCCTTGAACTGGAAGCCTACCAGAAAACTGAATCTTGCCTCCAGTTAGAAGGCTGTGCATAGTTTGTGTGGGAGCATGTTACAGTTTAAGAAGCTGACATATCGAAGAGACCTGGCAAAGATCTATCTTCATTGACGAAGATGGAACTTGTCAGGTTTGTGTTGCACATCAGGAAACTGTGTTGACAGAATGCACTTGTCCCAAAGATGTGCTCTACCGCTCAGGCGAAGTTCTACAGTTAATTTTTATTTTTATTTTGAAATGGATGCAAAAGATTTGCCTTATGCATTAATTAAGGGCTGCGCTGCTCGGCCAGGAGGGCCGAGGCACTGTGGGGTCGCTGCAATCCCTGGAAAGGAGAGCCCCTGGTCAGGAGGATCAGGCTGCTTGCTTGGGTGCTCGTGTACCCCCTTAGCTCCAAGGCCAGGGGGGCCAGGTGCTGCAGCGCCTGGAAGCGCTGTCAACTACACAAGTGAGGGCTGCTGCTGCTGTCCATGTGGAGTGTCCTGCTGGCCAGGAGGGCCAGGGGATCCCCTCGATGGGTGCAGCTAGTGATCTACCGAATGTGACTGGCACATATGACATACAGAATCAGCTTTTATTTAAGGGCCTGTTTGGTTTCAAATAAGTCACCAACTTATAAGTCGAAAAGTGAAAAAAGTGACTTATTTTATCAAACAGACCTAATTTATAAGTCATAAGTTGCTCCACCCTAATTTAAAACTTATAAGTCATCCCCTTTTGTGTGGGTCCCACCATCTTTACATAAAAAAACAAGGTGGAAAGGTGTGCTCAGGTGACTTATAAATTCAGATGACAACCAAACAGGCGTGATTTATAAGTCACTGGTTTTAAGTCACCTGACTTATAAGTCAGGTGACTTATTAAAACCAAACAGGGCCTAAGCCTGGTGTGCTGGAGGCACTTTCAGGTGTTGCGGCTGCGAGGCTAGCTAACCCGGCTATAGCCAATGAGTCTGCAATGTTCACTTTTGCTGCTGAAAAGAATCTTATGCAGGGCCCCATGCAAAGAGAAAGGCGAGGAAAGGTAAAAAGAAGGGGAGGGTTGAGAAATCTGAGGGCTCGAAAAGAGATCATAGGAAAAAAGAGGGGTAATCCTTTTGGGCTACTACCAACAGGGAGTGACCAAAACTTTTCTTTTGAGAGGGAAATGGATTGCTATGAACGTGTGTTGTATGGTGTCGGGGATATACCCCGCGGTATGACCCGGCTGGATGTATAACCCTGCCGGACTTGGTGACTCACTAATGACCCGTCCTGATTGGACGACATACTAAGTGACCCGTCCGATCCTGGCGACTTATGGGTGACCTGGCAAGCGCATCAGAGGAGCAACACGACCCGAGGGCCCAGGAGGTTCAAGGCCCAGAAGGCCGGCTTATGTTATGGTAGGCCGGCTTAAGACAGAAGGTATGAGGAATATTTTCTTTACGAGGAAGCAAGACCTGTACTTGTATCCGACTTGTAATAGAGAATAAGTTAGTTCTAATCCTAATAGGACTCCATATGTAACCCGCCCCTCTAACTTATATAAGGAGGGGCAGGGCTCCCCAAGAGGGACAAGCAACAAGAAATAATATCTAGGGCTAGACACAAAGAGGAGAGCCGGCTTACGGCAACTTCCTCATAATCATAATGAAACCTAGCCACAAACAGCATGTAGGGTTATTACCGGATGATGTTTTCCGGGGCCCGAAGCTGTCTAAATCCTCGTCTTGTGTGTTGCGTCTCTCGATTCCGCTCAACCCCTTCAAGCTACCACGAAGATGCGTTGGCCTCGCGACTAAGTCCTTACACTAGGACATCTGCCGTGATAATTCCACGACAGTTGGCACCCATTGTGGGGCCTGTGCATGGTGGTGTTGAGTTTTGAAGGGATCTTTTTTAGGATTCGAGAAGCTCGCAATTGATCTGATGAAAGGAGTCGGCATGGAACGATCATAGAAGAAAGCCTGCCGCCGGACAACCTTGGGTAGAGCCGGCACAACCATCGTTCTGTGAATCGAGATTGTAACTAATTTTGGAGTTGGCAGATACGGGATCCGAGTTTGGGAAAACTAGGGCTGGAGCGTTCTGTGAGCCACCGGCGCCGTAAACCTGGTGATCCATCAATCCGAAGCAAGATTGTTTTTCTACCTTGTCAGACGTTATCGAGACTGACAAATATTTCTTCTGCTGATTCAACTCGTACACGGCAGCAGAGGTCAGCCCCAATTCGGTTTCCTATGCAATCAAACCATCAGGATTACCTGCGCTATGTCTTAGTCAGTTGTCAAATCACCGAGACAGTCAAATTCTACTACGGTGCACTGTTTTGCTGATTTAAAACTCCGAGGCATCAAATCATAAGTTGCTGGTACTACAACACGTTGGGTAAAGGCCAAAGATAATTTCATCAACCACAAGTACTACTTGGTGATCACGTGGGTTCTCAAAGGTGTGCATTGTTTCATGCACATATACCACGTTCGTCTTGGCTCCAGCCCATGTGCGCGTAAGTGTGTTTTCTGGTCAATGGAAAGTCAAACTAGCACGTCACCACAGCGGACCTACGGCGTGGGAGTAAGAATCAGTGGCGGCAGGATCCGTCGCAGCAGCAGTGCACTCCCGAGAGCCGCCGCCCTGGTTTGCCTCTGAGTCGCCAGCTGCCAACCGAGCCGCCTCAAAACCGCCACGCCATGCGCCGCATCAACTGCAGCAGGGGTGAGCCGTCCCCGTCTTAGCACGCTGCCGCTGCAGCTGTTGAGCCGCTGTACTACCGCTGAAGTCGCGCCAAATTGTCCACTGCTGAGTTCTTGAGCCACCGTGCCTGTGGCCTCTGGGCTACCGGGTTCGCCCCGCGTGAAGGCACAGGCGTGAAAAAAAAATTGTTGTGGCCGGAGGATAATGGAGCAGTGCATGCATGCATGTATGTGTTGGTTCGAGGACATCAACCCAAGGGGAACGTGGTGCTGCAATTGTTTTGTTGTCATATAAAAGAGAAAAGGGGACGTTCGTTTGTGCTGTGCCACCCAACAGAACCGGCTACAGACGCGCCGCGTTGAGTCACCTCTGCCATGTTGAGTCGCCGGAGACGCCAGTCTGTTCGAACCGCCGGGATTATATTGAGTCACCGTTTTACCTGAGCCGTTTCTGTCACGACGAACGGGTCATCGGTCGACCGAATAAATCAGGTGATATCAGTTTAAGTTTATTTTATTAAACATATTGTTTTCATCAAAAAACAATTACTTTGGTCTGTATATTTTTATGTGCAGCAAAGGTGGTGCCATGTTGTGCCTATGAAGTGTACGTCAGCACCATCATGCACCAGCATCTGCGCCCGCTTACTGATGGAACAGGTGTGCGCAAGTCACCGCCCGTGCAGCTTAATCTACATCAACCCGCTGGAGCCACGTTGAGCCGCTCTTGCCGCGTTGAGCCGCCGGGGTTATATTAAGTCGTCGGTCTGCCTAAGCCGCCGGACTATATTGAGTTGCTGGTCTGCCTGAACCACCTCTGTCGCGATAAACAGATCATCCGTCGTCCAAACAAATCAGGTGATATCCATCCAAGTTTGTTTTATTAGCACATGCTGTTTTTGTCAAAGAACAAGTTTATCTTTGCCTTGGTCTGCAATATTGTTTATGAATGGCAATTATTTATGACAAAAAGTGATATTATACCGCGGAGATGGAGGCACGCCAACATCTTTTGGCACAGGTGGTCGTCGTTACTCAACGGACTCCGCACCGGCTTACAACACCGTGGCCGTCTCTCGCGACCGCGCCGGCTTACAACACCGTGGCTGTCTCTCGCGACCACGCCGGCTTACAACAAGGAGGACAACTTGCCCGTTCGCACCGGCTTACAACGCCACGGCCGGTTCATCTGTCTGTGCCGCCTTAGATGTTGCGGTCGTCTTTACCGTCCGTCTCTCGCGGCCTGGTCTACATCGACACACCGAGCCGCACTTGTCTGGATGAGCTGTTTATTGAGTATGAGCAAGTCACTACTTGGGAAGCCCGGTTTTCTTTCAACAAATTAGAGGCAAATTATCATATATTATCAGCCGCCGTCTGCACTGGATGGTTCAATGGGCAGGTGCACAAGTCGCCGCCACTACAGTTTGGTTAACTTCAAACAGCAAGTTGGAAGGAACCATTGACCGAGTTGCTGACACGGCTCATATGGGATCATTTATAACCCGCCGCAGTCACCTCAACCTTCTGTGGATTTACATCGCGCTATCAACGCCAATGATATGTACCTTCTACTATGGTCAAATATGGAGAATCTCAAGCCAACTCCTCGAGTCGTCTTGAGACTCGGGGGCTACAATGGTATGACTCAGCAAAATTAGCCGGTTTCAATAAATTCAAGAACTCCAGGTTATTGAAGGGAAAAATAACCCGGCCCCGGAGATTACTGCTAGATTGATGAAAATTTCAAAGCCATCAGAAGATTTCCGGCTCAAAATAAGGATTCTGGTTTAAAATCCGGCCCAAGGTAAATTTGTCCCTCACAAATTTTTGAAGCTCTCAAATCCGGTTTAAAATCCGGCTCAAGGTAAATTTGTCCCTCACAAATTTTTGAAGCTTTCAAATCCGGTTTAAAGTTCCGGTTCAAAAAGAATTAATCTCTCATAAGTTCGAGTTCTAAGAAAAATTAAAGGTTGCCAAAAAGAATTTGCTGCCATGATGCGCGGTTCAAACATAGGTATCCTGCCTTACGGCTTATTTTATTATGGTCACTTGGGGGCTTCCTGCTCATCGGGCATAGCTATCAGTACCCTCTTGATCGGCGCAATGCCAAAACTTATATGGTCACTTGGGGGCTTCCTGTTCAAACATAGGTCGTATTCGAACCAAAGAGAACATAGCTGTCGATACCCTTTTGATTGGCAAACTGCCGAACCCACTTGGGGGCTTCTTGATCATATCCGAATAATAGCTCAACCCCTTTGGGAATCGATGTGGATCATATTCGAATCAGCGTCGCTAAACAACTCTTAAGGTCATTTGGGGGCTTCCTGTTCAAACATAGGTCGTATTCGAACCAAAGAGAACATAGCTGTCGGTACCCTCTTGATCGGTAACGCCAAAGCCACTGGGGGCTATATGATCGTATTCGAATCTTAGCTTAACCCCTTTGGAATGGTTTACTGATCGTATTCGAATCAGAAGCCTCAAAATTTTGTCTCTCTTGTACAGTTTTTTGCAATCGCAGTTATTTGATTGTCTTGAGACTTTTTTGATCATATTTGAAAGCATCTAGGGAGTGGCTTTGATTCCACCGGCTTAACCTTGATCAATAGAGTTGTCAGCACATAACAAACACCATGTGTCGGCTTTTACAGAATTGGGTTCTCACCCTCACTGTCCGGGTCACATAAACCGGCAGTATCATTCAAAGGATCATAGGGATCTTGTGATCTACTTGTGTGCAGGGTAAGACTACATTTGGGTGGTTACCCGCCCTGGCTCTTGATGTTAAGTTGCCAGGGCATATGTTGTTTAAACCCTGTGCAGGATTTGCAGAATTATGACTTATATAAATGCTTCAGTCCAAGCTTATCACTGAAATTGGTGTCTCAAAAGGGTTATCAATTATTGATTTTCTCAAGGGCTATAGGCCACCGGGTTACAAAAATTCCGGCTTACAATGAATGCGCATTAAGTCGTCATCGGCCAAGAGCCGCCAGGTATTTAAACTCCGGATTTACTTGTCAACCGATGAGGTATTCAAATCTTTAAATAGCCAAAACTGTTTAGATTTTCATGATGACATTGAATGATTGAGGTTTTCATATCGGGTTATATTATTCAAATCTTGAATAGCCAACATGGCTGGATTTCTATTGTGGTTATCAATAACCAGTGTTATGATTGAGGTTTTCAAAGTTGCTTTAGCGCAACGGCTATTATTTTTTATCAATGGATATGATTTATTCTACAATGGAAGGAATAGTCCCGAGTCGCTGCAGGCTTACGGCCCGACACTTGGGGGCTACATTATTCAAATTGAGATTACATCGAATATGCAAGTCCCATGTCACTGCCAGCATGCACCATGGCACTTGGGGGCTAATGCAAAGTCAATTTTTGCTCAACTTATTGAAGACTCGGCTCATCACATTCTAAATGAGTTGGCCCTTGGGGGTTACCAATTGCTCCTGTCAAAAATTCAAGGTACACAAGCATTAATCCATTATATTGAACGGTCCACTATTCAGTTGGTGGAGTACAAAGCTCTTAACCTTGTGGATGTGGGTTCAAGCCCCATGGTTGAGACTATATTATATGATGTTATTATCAATTATATACAAGGTCCCAGCTCAGTATTATCTTACTAAGCTGGCCCTTGGGGGCTACACATTGCTGTTCAAATTTACATGGTTATATCTACAAAGTCCCTGCTCATCATTGCATAATAACCCGGCCCTTGGGGGCTACACTGGTTGAAGTTTTCATGAGCATAAAGCAATTACCAGTCCCAGGTTGCTGCAAGCATGACAACCTGGCACTTGGGGGCTACATGTGTGGAATATTCAGTTTATATGATTGAGATGAATAAACAGGATTTCTTCAAGGTTGCAACATTTATTGGAGCAAGTCTTAAACCATCACTTTGTTCTGCTCAAGACTTGGGGGCTACAGGTAATATGGATATAAGGGAGAAAAATCTTCAAATTATCAGTTTTGGGCAAATCAGGAGGATCAATTACATAACCCGATGTCAACAACAATTATGACCCGCCATCGTCTGTTTTATAATCCGGCAGTTTTTGGTAATGATAAACCGGCAAGTTTTACATATTCAAGCCGGCTGAAAATCAGATAAGCATTTCAAGACCAATATTTTTTAAAGCCGGAGCTTTGGAGGCCGACTCAAGTGGATTATTCTTCACAATATTTCTCTGTGAGAAACCAACGTCAGCAAATTGAATATGAAGCTGGCCTATTGACCCGGACTTTCCAGAAGGAGGAGATGACAAGGACTTAAGGATGATCAAGTGCCGGCTTACAAGAATATTTAACCCGGAGTACAACCTGTCAGTTTGTTCTTGTGTTTATGTTGCAGATCAGTTTAACATGGATAAATCCAAATTAAACTTGGGGGCTAATGTCGGGGATATAGCCCGCGGTATGACCCGGATGGATGTATAACCCTGCCGGACTTGGTGACTCACTAATGACCCGCCCTGACTGGACGACACACTAAGTGACCCGCCCGATCCTAGCGACTTATGGGTGACCTGGCAAGCGGATCAGAGGAGCGACAAGACCCGGGGGCCCAGGAGGCTCAAGGCCCAGAAGGCCGGCTTACGTTATGGTAGGCCGGCTTAAGACAGAAGGCATGAGGAATATTTCCTTTACGAGGAAGCAAGACCTGTACTTGTATCCGAGTTGTAATAGAGAATAAGTTAGTTCTAATCCTAATAGGACTCCACATGTAACCCGCCCCTCTAACTTATATAAGGAGGGGCAGGGCTCCCCAAGAGGGACAAGCAACAAGAAACAATATCTAGGGCTAGACACAAAGAGGAGAGCCGGCTTACAGCGACTTCCTCATAATCATAATGAGACCTAGCCACAAACAGCATGTAGGGTTATTACCGGATGATGTTTCCCGGGGCCCGAAGCTGTCTAAATCCTCGTCTTGTGTGTTGTGTCTCTCAATTCCGCTCAACCCCTTCAAGCTACCACGTAGATGCGTTGGCCTCGCGACTAAGTCCTTACACTAGGACATCTGCCGTGACAATTCCACGACATATGGTGAGATGAGTGTTTCTTCAAAAAGAGTATGTACGGGTAGAGTTGAAATTATGAGGGATGGGGATGGGATAGTCACACATGTAGCAATGGAAATAGAGGAGGAGGCATACATGCAATAGAGGAGGGAATCTGTTGGAGATGATGGCGCATCGGCGGCCTCCGAGGAGGAGGTCCGCTGGGCCAAGTGAGGATCCTAGGATGGAACTGCCGTGGTATGCTTTCTCCCACAACCGCCTCGATTGCCGAAGGATCCTAGGATGGACGGGTGACTACATGTTATGCTTGCTCGCGTCGCCTCTAGGGGGCGACTCGGGCGCCCCAACCGTCGCCGCCCTCGACCTCCCTCCTCCCTTTCTTCCCCGCCGTCGCCAAAGGAGGCCGACGAGCGGAGCTCGCCCGGCGGACGGCGGGCCATCCTCCTTTCTTCACGAGGGGATCCTCTGGCTGAGATGCGTCAGCATCCCTGGGTGTACATCATGGAGGCGGAGTTGGCGCGCTCGGGCGGCGTTGCGGGGGCTGGCGGCGATGGATCTTGTTGGGGAACATAGCAGAAATTCAAAATTTTCTACGCATCACCAAGATCAATCTATGGAGTAATCTAGCAACGAGGAAAAGGAGAGTGCATCTACATACCCTTGTATATCGCTAAGCGGAAGCATTCAAGTGAACGGGGTTGATGGAGTCGTACTCGTCGTGATCCAAATCACCGATGATCCTAGTGCCGAACGGACGGCACCTCCACGTTCAACACACGTACAGCCCGGTGACGTCTCCTACGCCTTGATCCAGCAAGGGGAGAAGGAGAGGTTGGGGAAGACTCCATCCAGCAGCAGCACGACGGCGTGGTGGTGGTGGAGGAGCGGGGACTCCAGCAGGGCTTCGCCAAACACTACGAGAGACGAGGAGGAAGAGGGGTAGGGCTGCGCCAACAGGGGAAGGACTTCATGTGTTGGGCTGCCCCTTTGCCTCCACTATATATAGGGGGAGAGGGAGGGCTGCACCCCCACCTAGGGTGTGGTGGCCAAGTGGGGGGGAGAGGGAGGCGCACCAGGCATGGGCCTTAGGGCCCATCTGCCCTTAGGGTTTGCCCCCCTCTTCTCTCTAGGCGCATGGGCCTTGGTGGGGAGGCGCCCCAGCCCACCTAGGGGCTGGTCCCTTCTCACACTTGGCCCATGTATGCCTCCGGGGCCCGTGGCCCCTCCCGGTGGACCCCCGGACCCCTCCGGTGGTCCCGGTACACTACCGGTGATGCCCGGAACACTTCCGGTGGCCAAAACCATACTTCCTATATATCAATCTTTACCTCCGGACCATTCCGGAACTCCTCGTGACGTCCGGGATCTCATCCGGGTCTCCAAACAACATTCGGTAACCGCGTACATACTTTCCCTATAACCCTAGCGTCATCGAACCTTAAGTGTGTAGACCCTACGGGCTCGGGAGTCATGCAGACATGGCCAAGATAACTCTCCGGTCAATAACCAACAGCGGGATCTGGATACCCATGTTGGCTCCCACATGCTCCACGATGATCTCATCGGATGAACCATGATGTCGAGGATTCAATCAATCCCGTATTCAATTCCCTTTGTCCAGCAGTATGATACTTGCCCGAGATTCGATCGTCGGTATCCCGATACCTTGTTAAATCTCGTTACCGGCAAGTCTCTTTACTCGTTCCATAACACATCATCCCGTGATCAACTCCTTGGTCACATTGTGCACATTATGATGATGTCCTACCGAGTGGGCCCAAAGATACCTCTCCGTTTACACGGAGTGACAAATCCCAGTCTCGATTCGTGCCAACCCAACAGACACTTTCGGAGATACCTGTAGTGAACCTTTATAGCCACCCAGTTACTTGTGACGTTTGGCACACCCAAAGTTTTCCTACGGTATCCGGGAGTTGCACAATCTCATGGTCTAAGGAAATGATACTTGACATTAGAAAAGCTTTAGCATACGAACTACACGATCTTTTTGCTAGGCTTAGGATTGGGTCTTGTCCATCACATCATTCTCCTAATGATGTGATCCCGTTATCAACGACATCCAATGTCCATGGTCAGGAAACCATAACCATCTATTGATCAACGAGCTAGTCAACTAGAGGCTTACTAGGGACATGGTGTTGTCTATGTATCCACACATGTATCTGAGTTTCCTATCAATACAATTCTAGCATGGATAATAAACGATTATCATGAACAATGAAATATAATAATAACTAATTTATTATTGCCTCTAGGGCATATTTCCAACAGATCTGGGGTTTCCCACCCCAGATCGGCTCTCCTTCGGGTGGTTGGGCTCGGGCGCCGTCCAGCGATACTAAGCGGTGGTGGGCGCTCGCGTTGGCTATCCTCCTTCACTAATGTGATTGGGGGCGGACAAAGGCGTTGGCGTGATGTCGGATCCGAGCATGGTGGTGGCGCCGTCGCCTTCAGGGATGACGGCCGGGTGGTGGGTCCTTGAGGCGGCGCCGGTGGCGTCGGATCTTGGGATCCCGCTCCCGGGGACGTCGCAGGATGCGGCGGCCCGTGCACGGGAGATGGAGTTTCTTCGAACAGATCTGGGTGAAAACTTGCTTTTGACTACTGCAAAGGCCGGCGGTGGCGGCACTGTCTGCGTCACTCTCTTCTTGAAGGCATAGTCGTGGAGAAGTTCAAAGCCACTCTCTGCTACCTCCGGGGGAAATCCTAGATCAATTGATCGGATGACGGCGGCGCTCTGGTGTTGTTTTCCCCTTGGGGGCGTCATTCATGGAGGTACACACGGGCTCGGGGAACAGAGGACGGCTTCTTTGGTGGAGTGGTAATTCATCTTATACATTGATGGCGGCGGATCTCGACGGCGTGGCGCTATGGAGATTCGGAGTCCGATGAGTAGAGATAGACTCGCGTAGGAGGAGGATGCTGTTTGGCGTCATGGTGACATTGATGGCAGAAGAGGCCTGGCAAGGTCCATGCATTAGTTTCTGTTCTGAAGATGGATTGATGGAAGATGGCGGCGATGACACAGAGAGTGCGTCAGACCAGTTTGTGCCCCAAACCCGGTATGTGGCTTGGTTGGGGCCTCTGTCTTTAGATGTTAGGCATTTGTGCGATGTCTGTTCGGTATTAGGCTCGGACTATCGGCACCCCTTCATTAGGTGGATAGGAGTAGCGATAGTTGTTGCTAAGATGATGGCTTCAGACTACCTAATGTACTACTTTGTATGGTCTTTGTGAATAATTAATAAAATGGCTGCATGCACCGTCCAGATACAAAGATCGGGGTAATCCTCCTTTTCTAAAAAATGCTTTTTCCCACGGTAGTTCGTGAGCTCTTGGAGCTTCAAGAGCATACCAAGGCTGATATGATTTTCCTTTCTGAGTCACACTTGAATAAATGTAAAGCCGATGAGCTGTGTCACTTTTTATCTTTTGATTCAATGATTGTGGTGGAGAGTGATGGTCGGGCTGTTGGCCTAGTTTTGTATTATAATAAGTTGAATAAAATTGTTTGAAACTATGTGTCATCTCATTTTATTGATATTTTTTTTATGAATGATGATGAAGTACACTGGCGGTTCATGGGTTTTTATGGTCATCCGGTTTGGAGTGAACATAAATTATCTTGGGATAAAATTCGGAATTTACATAATATGGGTCATCACCCTTGGGTGATCTTAGGGGATTTTAATGAAATTTTACTATCATCGGAAAAAGAAGGTGGAAATGCGAGACCAAATGCTATGATGAGAGAATTTCGCAATTGTTTAGGAGAGTGTGGCCTTGAGGATATGAATTGTTTTGGTGACCCTTTCACTTGGAGGAGAGGCGATACCAGAGAGAGACTTGACCGTGCGGTATGCAATGTGGAATGGGCAAACAAATTCCCACGGGCCGTGATTATCAATGAGGAACATGTTCATTCTGATCACCGTCCACTCGTATTGGATGCGGATTATTTTGACGGAAATATTTTTAATGCCCCAAAGGGACGAGTAAAATAGTTCGAAGCTCGATGGCTCAAAGAGGAGACAGTCAGTGAAATTGTCCATACAGCTTGGGAAAAGGCAAAGAAGATGGGTATTGGGCCAAATCTCACTGACCGTACTCGAGCGATTCAACCAGATCTGCTTATTTGGGACCGTGAGTTTTTTGAGAGGGCCAAAACAGAGAATAAAAAGCTCAAAAAAGAATTGGAAAAGCTGCAAAGAGGACCTATGCATGCGGATTCCCAAGCACGACAAAAGGAGATTTTGGTCCTTATTAAAAATTTGCTGGAACAAGAGGAGATTTATTGGGTACAGTGTGGTCGTGCAAATTGGTTATTGCATGGGGACCGTAACACTTCTTTCTTTCATAATGTGGCGACATCTAGAAAGAAAAGGAATCAGATCAAAAGATTGCTTGGGGACGACGGAGTCTGGGTGCAAGGTATGGAGATGAAGGATTATATAAAAGGGTATTTTTCAAAACTCTTCATGTGAGAGGTCTCTCAACCTGACCCGGAAGTTCTCTCTCTTGTCAAAAGGAAAGTGACAGATGAAATGAATAAGGTCCTCATGGCCCCATATACGACAGAGAAAGTTAGGAAAGCCTTATTTGATATTGGTGATTTAAAAGCGCCGGGTCCAGATGGTCTACACACTGTTTTTTATAAGAGGTTTTGGTCTATGTTGGGAGATGACCTGACAGAAGAGGTCCTCCAGGCAGTGAATAAATGTTCGATACCGGCAGGATGGAATGATACTGCAATTGTCTTTATCCCAAAGGTTAACTCTCCAAAAAAGGTCACTCAGTTTAGATCTATTAGTTTATGCAATGTGGTGTACAAGGTTATTTCAAAAATGATTGCAGCACGTTTGAAATTAGTTCAGTCAGATATTATCAGCCCAACTCAGAGTGCTTTTGTTCCCGGGAGACTGATCATAGATAATATTTTAGTAGCATATGAGTGTTTCCACAAAATTTAAAAGAAAAGGACGGGGAGGGAGGGGCTGTGTGCTATCAAGTTGGACATGCACAAAGCTTATGACCGAGTGGAATGACCTTTCTTAAAAGCAATTTTTTTGAAGCTGGATTTCAAGGAAAATTGGGTGAATTTGATTATGCAATGTGTGTCCTCTGTGAAGTATAGGGCTCAGTTTAATGCAGAGGAGACTGATAGCTTCAAACCCACTAGAGGGCTAAGGCAGGGGGACCCCATATCCCCATATTTTTTCTTGTTATGTACGGAGGGCCCGACGACCCTTTTAGCAAATGTGGAGGAGAGGGGTAAGATTTCAGGCATAAAGGTTAGTAGGGAAGCACCTTCAGTTTCCAATCTTTTGTTTGCGGATGATTCCTTGATCCTCATGCGAGAAAATGCTACGAAAGCGGAGGCTCTTAGAGCAGTTCTGGATTCTTACTGTGTTGCTTCGGGGCAAAGGGTGAGTGTCAAAAAATCCAGTATATTTTTTAGTCCCAATACGAAAGTGGAGGACAAAGTGCAAATCTGTACAATTTTAAATATTATGACTAAGGCCTTTAATGTTAAATATTTGGGATTACCGGCCAATGCGGGCATGGACAAAAGCGATTGTTTTCAGTTCTTGATTGATCGTATTATTACGAAGATTAGTGGATGGAAACAAAAGTTGTTATCAGCTGGTGGAAAGGAAATTTTGCTTAAGTCTGTTGTTCAAGCTATCCCAACATATGCGATGTCTGTCTTTAAAATTCCTAAAATAAATTGCAAAGGAACCATAGACGCGATGTCGCAATTCCGGTGGGGTGACAAGGAGAATCAGAAAAGGATGCACTGGATGGCGTGGTGGAAGATGTGTGTCCCAAAAGACCAAGGAGGAATGGATTTCCGTGATATACACTGCTTTAACCTGACCTTGTTAGCGAAACAAGCTTGGCGTCTCTTGAATAATCCTGAATCATTATGTGCAACAATCCTAAGAGCCAAGTATTTCCCAGAGGGCGATTTGATGAGCGCAGTACTAAAAAAGGGCTCCTCTTTTACTTGGCAAAGCATTATGGATTCTCTCAGGAATGGATATATATGGAGAGTGGGAACAGGAGAAAAATATTGACACATGGAGAGATGCATGGATCCCAAATTGTGCAGATAGGAAAATTATTACACCTAGAAGAGGTAATCTCCAGAGAAAAGTTTCTGATCTTATTGATCCAGTTATGAATTGTTGGGATGAAGAGTTGGTGAGACAAATGTTGTGGCCAATTGATGCTCATAGAGTCCTAGCGATCCCGATCCCTATGCACAATATGCCGGATTTTATTGCTTCGAGCTATACCAAAAACGGTTTATCCACTGTTCGATCAGCTTATGTGGAGGAATAGAACAAAAAACATGGGAGGAAATTGGAATATTCAAATGGCATGGGTAGAAGTAAGGTTAATCCTATTTGGGGTAGGATCTAAAAATTAGCTTGTCCAGCGAAGGTTAATTTTTTTATTTGGCGGACGCTTCACGGGACTCTACCGTCTCGCGTTACACTAGCCAACAGACATATAAAAAGTCAACCAGTCTGCCCAGCATGTTTAGATGGACCGGAGGACACGAAACATGTGTTGTTTCTGTTCCAGAAGGCAAAAGAAGTGTGGGAACATTTGGGGTTGTATGAAGTGATAAAAAAAGCCTGTGTCATTGATCGTGCAGGAGAAGTAGTCCTTGAATTTTTACTCCTCATGCCTAATCATGAACTACCTATCTTGGTCTCTCGGAATGCACGGGAACTGATTGCTATAGCTACATGTTATTTATGGTGGAATAGACAGAAGCTAGTCCATGAGGGTAAGTCTCAAGAGGCGTCTCAAACCTCGATGGGGATCTGGGCTATAACAACGAATTATGTAATGGCCCAATCACCTAAAGCAAAGAGGAAGACTGAAGGATGGTGCATACCTCCCATGGGGTTTGTTAAATTGAATGTGGACGCTTGTTTTGATCATGATTAGCTAAGGGGCATAGCGGGTGCTGTTATCAGAGACGACAAAGGGAACTACATAGTAGGTGGTAACTGGAAGATTCAGTACTATGCAGATGCTCTAACAGCGGAGGCGTTAGCACTCAGGTTTGGTTTAGGTTTGGCACAAAGGGTAGGCTGCAATCGTCTCATTATCAATTTTGATAATATGGAAGTCATTGGCACAATGAAGAATGGAGGTCAGTCAGCAGGAGTGGCGGCTGCAATTTTTGAGGACTATTTTTTATGGCATGTGATTTTCCTCACACCAGTTTTGAACATTGTAGTAGAGAAGCGAATAAAGTAGCTGATGAGCTTGCTAGATTAGCAAAATGTTCCATGACTAGGGATTGGATAGAGGAGCCCATGGAAAATCTTGTAACTCTCCTTATAGACGATGTAACCATTATTTCTAATTAATAAAGTTCAAGTCATTTTTCAAAAAAAAAGGGATGCGGTGCGTCAGCCGGTGGATTAGTTAAAAACATCCGCCGCCTGGCTGGCCGTTGGATGGACGCGCTGCTTGGATGGAAGCGCTGCTGGCTGTCAAAATGTACCACCCATGTTCTCCACCTCCTTTCTGCAACAAGTGCGGTGTTGTAGAAACAAAGGCCGTGCTACGCGTCCGCCGGTTGAAGTTCGGGAAATATCAACCACCTCCCACGCCGTTAGATCTCCCCATGTGAGCGTCACAAAATTGCAACAAACTAGTTGTTACGCTCATCCCTCTGTAATAACGACTTTGTTGCAAACCACTCAGAAGCGTTATCGTGCGACTTCATGAATTACAACAAGTTGGTTGTTGCTGAAACAGAGACTTTGTGCGAAGATGTGATATAACTTTTGCAACAATTGTATTGTTGCAGAAAACTTTGCAACTGTGGTGATGTTGTAGAGAAAGTTGTCTCCACCTTTATGCAACAAAGGTAATGTTGCACAATTTTTTTTTGCCTTCACATTCATGCAACGTAGGTGATGTTGCGGGAGCAAGTTTTGCAACATTATTGATGTTGCGGAGTTTTTTTTACAATGAATAGGGTTGGCCCAGGTATTAGGGCCCAAGCACGTGCACCAAGTCTTGAGAGCAACTAGTTAATGAGCGCTCCTTTGGGAGCCTTGCAACAATCAGCGCCACTTGTCGCGCTTTCAGTCATTCGCCACGTGTCGTGCTCTGGGTGCTTCCTTCAGATTTTGTTTTTTTGCACGTGTTTTTGGCTTTTTAATGTTTTTTTAGTTTTTTTCGACGTTTTGGTTTTCCATCGGTCTTCCTTAGCTTTTCGATTAAAAAATTGAAAAAAAATTGCGCGAAAAACGCGTTTTCTTTTTTTCTTTTTTCCTTTCGCGAGTCACGGTTTTTCTTCCCGAGAGGCACGGGTGTGCTTTCATGAGAGTTATGTTTGTGCCTCTCAGAAATGGGAAAAAACGCGTTTCCTATTTTTTTCCTTTCGCGAGAGTCACGATTTTGTTTTTGCGAGAGGCATGGTTGTGCTTTAGCGAGAGTCATAGCCGTGCCTCTCAGAAACGAAAAAATGCGTTTTCTATTTTTTTTCCGTGAGAGTCATGGTTTTGCTTCCGCGAGAGGCACTGTTGTGCTTTCGCGAGAGTCACGGCCGTGCCTCTCAGGAAGGGAAAAATGTGTTTTCTGTTTTTTTTTCATTTCATGAGAGTCACGGTTTTGCTTCCGCAAGAGGCACAATTGTGTTTTCACGAGAGTCACGGCTGTGCCTCCTCGAAAATGAAAAAACACGTTTTCTCTTCTTTTTTTCTGTGAGAGTCACGGTTTTGCTTCCGCGAGAGGCACAATTGTGATTTCGTGAGAGGCACGGGCGTGCCTCTTTCAAAAAGGGAAAAAACTTGTGCTCCCGGTTCGGTTTTTTCGTCCGTTTTTTGTCCGGTTTTTTCATGAAAAAAGTTTGTCAAAATCTATCAACATGGGATCTAGTTTTGAAGATCTCGACGTGAGGAATCCAACGGTGAAACCGGTTCGAGATTTGGACGCACGGTTTGAGAGATAAAATGTCTTGAATAAACGGATCTATGAAAAAAGGGAAAACTCCTAGGTTGCGACAAGTGGCGCGCTGCATGTGCGCCACTTGTCGCAACCAGGGGAGTTGAAGTAATTTTTGCAACGAGTACTCCTCAACTAGTGATTTCGCCAAGTCTTCATGCAAGTTGCGCGCCCTCACGGTCCAGTGGACCAATGGGTCGTATCTGACGGCCGCGCGAGCGATGGATGCAACAAGAAAGATCGGTCGGTTGATTGGAAGCGGCACTGCTATGTGTCAGTCGATGAATCTTTTTAAATGATCCGCCGCCTTGCGGGCGGTGGGATATGACTGATTGAGTGGCGAGAGTCATCTAGTATCATTGCAACACATGCGATGTTGCGGGAAATTTCTACAACACGCGTTATGTTGCAGAAAATTTTGCAACATAGGTCTAGTTGTAGATTTTTCTTTTGCAACAGAGGTTTTGTTACAATTCCTTATGTTTTTTTGCAACAAAGATCCTGTTGCAATTTATTTTTGCAACAGAGGTCTCATTATAGTCCTTTTTGCAACAAAGACCCTGCTGTAGAAACTCACTGTAGCAGAAACTCATTACAAGACACGTGTCGCACGGATGACATGGCGGGTGCACGCGTGCCTTCCGCCAGCTGTAGTAGAAATAGAGTGTTCCGATTACAATTCCAATGGAAACCAACCAAAAAAAGCCACTACTCTCCTCACATGATTAGACCCAAATGTTTTGCATTCGCGGTGACTCAATGTTTCGCCTCTTTGTTAATGGTCTCGAGAAGGATTATTGGCGATGTAGACTGGAAGACCCTTGCATTTCTTTTATTCCATATGGTCCAACTCACAAGCATAATTAAGGAGGCGATGTAGAGTGGAAGACCCTTGCATTTCTTTCATTCCATATGGTCCAACTCACAAGCATAATCAAGGAGGCCATTGTGCGTTTATGCTGGACGTTGCTTTCAGACATGTTGATCCATCACTCCTTGGTCGAGCACTCCAACGAATCCTGCTACATAGCCGACGAGTTTTGGACGATTTGCAGACGATGCAGCATATTAGGCCGTCGATGCATGGAGCAAAAGTGAACAACACCATTGAATCCTCCAATCGTCCATGGTTCGGTCGTCAATTGTCGTCCGTACAACCATTTCGCACTCCAAGTGCCACAAGTGGTAATGTTGATCCATCACTCCTTGGTTGAGCGCTCCCAAGTGCCAAGCGGTAATGCCGATGTTCCCAAATTGGATGTTATTTTTTATGCAGAATTGCCATGGTGTTACTTTTTACAGAAATAAAAGTGCTTCAAATTGGATGACAATTTTTGAGAATTATTTTTGAAAAATTAGAAGACTGAAGGGCTGCAGATGGACCAGAGGAGGGTCACCAGGCCTAGATGGTTTGACCACGTGCCACTAGCCCCATGGCCGCGTGGGGTGCTCATATGGAGGCCCATTACTCCTCCACCAGCCTCCTCTTGCTATAAAATTTCATACATCTTCGAAAAACACATAAAATCCCCGATGCTTTTTACGATACAGAGTCGCCGTCACTTCTGTTCTTCCTTCGAAGATCTGATTTGGAGTCGGTTTTGGGCTTTGTAGAGGGATATTTCTAGCCATCTCATGATGCTTCCATCCATGTGTGAGTAATTCCCATGTAGGCACATGGACGTAGATGTGAATTGGACAAGATTTATTATGTAATAAATGTCAGATTTGTTAGGCCTTGATGCCTATTATCCATTATATTATGATGTTGCTATGACTCTGTTATGCTTAATGCTTGACACTAGGGACCGTGTGCCATGATTTCAGACCCGAATCCTTTATGTTTTCGTGAATATATTTGAGTTTTGAATCGTACCTGCAAGTTGTATGCACCTGTTAATGTTAATGTTCCGACTCGAGACACCAAGGTAACAATAATTAGGGATGGCTTTACCTTGAGGCTTACATGTATTCAATGATTGTTAATGTTTTGATCTGGTTCTCTATTTAAAGGAGCACCATAATTACCCTGAATTTCCATGGGGATCCCGCTGAAACTGGAGGGTGTGACAAAATACACTGTACAAGTTTTTATCGCAAGCACGTACAACTACATCTGAAATACATGCCTACATATGGTTGATGAATTGAAGTCAGTTTGCTATTGTTATATGTTATGACTATTGCACAATTGATCTTATCCATTCAACACCCATTTATCTACTTCCATGCCCACACTTTTTCATTATTGTTGCTCTCTTTATAATTAGTATTGTTGCAATCTATTACTTTACTGCAATACCGTTACTATTACTACTTCATTACTACTGCTATCATATCACTTTGCTACTAATAAATTGTGTCAAGCAAGATATCTATATAGGTGTGGTTGAATTGAAAACTCAACTGATAAGACTTATAAAAATGCTTTGACTACCCTTGTGTCGAATCAATAAATTTGGGATGAAATATTTCCGTCGAAGAGTATTGTGATCCCCTATACTTGTGGGTCATCAGGGCCCGCGACGGCAAGGGCTCAGGCAGGGTAGACTCCTTCGCATCTAGGTAGGACCAACAACTGAAACAAACGACCCTGACACGCACCTCCGTCAACCAAGTCCTGTCTGGCTAGCAAGGTGATTAAGATGCTACCCGAATCGAAAGGCCAGGTGGTGGAGCCATAACTGCTGAAAGTGGGCGTTCCTTCTAGGCTATGGTTGGGTTTTAACTTAATGAATCATTTGTATTTGCGGATGCTTGCTAAGGATTTCAATCATAAGTATGTATGGGTCCAAGTACGGATAATATGTTAACAGAGGTCTCTCGCACGTGTAAAATTTCAATGATGATTATCATCTAGTGTCATAGTCAATTGCCTAGGGACAATTTCACACCTCCTATCGTTGTTACTCCACACTTGCTATCTTTTACTCTCTTGTTCCTTTACTTTACACAAATTAACTCCTATTTATAAGTTCTTTACTTTCTTGCAAAGTTATCCTTTTATACCCGCAAAGTACTTCTAGTTTTATTTCTTGTTTTCAAGTAAAGCAAACATTATGTATACGTAGGGTTGTGTCAGTGGTCGACAAAACCCGAGAGAATACGAATACTCCCTTTATCTCCTTTCGGGTTTGACACTTCATACTAACCATGTCCACTTTGAAAAGTGCCACAATATTCCATACACTTGGATATTATCATGCATTTGTAGGTACATCATCCTCCACTCCTCAACAAATTTCATGGTGAAATACCAAAGATGCTAAGTCAGAGAAATACACCTTGCTCGATAAAAACATAACCTAAAATAGGCCTAGCAAAGATCAACTGTCGGCCACCAATAAATAGAAAAAAGGGTAGGTCCAACAACACTTCTTTATTCATGAAAACAAAGACCAAAGTTACCAAACTAGAAAAATGCACCCAACTCAATAAAACTGAAGCCCACAAAGAAGATCTGGCAAAGATCAATTGTCATACAAGAATAAACTAAAAATGACAAATCTCACAAAGAAGAGCGACACATCAAGGCATGTGTTTTATTCTAGTATATGTACATTATGTAGAAATTATAGGATGGCTAAATTGTTATGAAGTATTGGTCTGACCCTTGTATGGGTATATATAGATTACAACACGGGATGAGACTTGGAGTACAAGATACATCATCATATGTTTAAATATTCTATCTCGGTGTCGAGGTAGCCGATCATGCAGTAGCCATGGTTGAGGTAGTCATGATCGATGTTGTAGCCGTCGTGGATGATGAAGCCGCACAAAGCCGGAGGTGAAAAAATGTGCTATGTTGTAGATAACGTAGTTGTAGTCGTGGATGATGCACCTTGCGGGTGTTAGAGGGTGCCGCGGGCGATGATACCACTAGTTTTGCCAAGACTAAGGAAATTGATTTATCACACGATAGTTTTGCCAAGACTGTGTGGGCATGTAAGGGTCGCCACTACAGTGATGTTGTGTCGCTACAGTCATGTTGTCGTGGATGGCATGGTTCATCCCGTTGTTGATGACACATTGTAGGATCATAAGTAGGTCTAGAGGAGGGATGACGATGACATGTACCTAGGGTAGGGTCATAGGCCTGACCTAGACACCCTACCCAAGGACACTGCCCTAGAGTCAAAGGCATTCAAAGCACAAGAAGAGAAACCGACTGAGTTATCGAGGAGTGCAATCCACTCGACCTTCAACCTCACTCTGATACCCCAATTCCACTCGACCAAGAGAATGAGTCACTCGACGATACAAGAAATCACTCAGAGTTGAGAAGGCCTAATGTCACTCAGGATGGCAACGGTCAGGCAATCACTCTGTAGACTTAAAGATCATTTATACTCCTTTATTGCTGGCATTATCAGTAAGGCTCTATCTTAATGTACATTGAACTCTTTGTAACATGGGCTGGCCGGGGTCCTGGCGCACTCTATATAAGCCACCCCCTCCACTGGCACAAGGGTTCGCACCCCCTGTAACTCTCACGCATAAACCAGTCGACCAAGCCCCCGGGCACCGAGACATAGGGCTGTTACTTCTTCTAAGAAGGGCCTGAACTCGTAAATCTTGCGTGCACAACCTTGCCGTAGCTAGGATCTTGCCTTCTCCTACGTACCCCCTATTCTACTGTCAGACTTACTCCCACAACAAGGGGTGATTATACTAGTTGACCAAATAAAACCTAGCCTTTTCTCAATTTTAGTTCTTGGCAAGTTTTAGCAATTCACACAAGTCAAGCAACACCCTACACATGCAAGTCTAGATAGTATGCAGCGGAAAGTAAAGACTTTGCATATGAACGTAAAGGAGGGATCAGAGAAATCAAACACAATGAGCACACGATGATTTTTGGCATGGTTCCGATAGGTGGTGCTATCGTACGTCCACGTTGATGAAGACTTCAGCCCATAGAGGGTAAAGGTTGCAAAAGTTCATCGAGGGCTCCACCCACAAAGGTTCCACTAAGAAGCAACCTTGTCTATGCCACCGTGGCTTCCGTTCACGAAGGATTAGCCTCAATCGGGGTTCTTTGGAACTTCTCATGCCACTGCTTAGGAGCTTGTTTAAGGCCTATAAATTTCCTCGTTCAACTCCATTGAGGAAAGCCGTCTTAACATCCATTTGATGAACGAGAAGACCGTGTGAGGCAACTAGTGATAGTAGCACCCGAATAGTGGCAAGTCTAGCCACAGGTGACTAAGTATCAAATAAGTCTCCACCTTCTTTCTGGGTATAACCCTTGGCCACAAGTCTTGCCTTGTACTTTTCAATTGTACCATCAGGTCTGAGCTTTTTTTGAACACCCACTTACATCCTACATGTTTACACCCGTAAGGACGATCAATGATTTCCCAGGTTCCGTTAGCTAAGATGGAATCCGTCTCGCCACAGAGAGCTTCCTACCAGTAGTCAGCATCAGAAGATGCGTATGCTTCTGAAATAGTCATGGGTATGTCATCCATGAGGTACACAATGAAATCATCACCAAAGGATTTTGAAGTCCTCTGTCTCTTACTCCTTACAGGAGTTTCATTTTCATCCTCCACAGGATTCTCAATGTGTTCCATCGCAATGGTGGGTTCAGAAAATAGAACTAATTTATGACTAGATAGAGTAGGTATCTCCTGATTTGATGATCTCGACATATCCTTCAAAGGAAATATGTACTCAAAGAAAGTCGCATCATTCGACTCCATAATTGTACCAATATACATGTCGGATACCTCAGATTTTATTATCGAAAATCTATAGCCAATGCTATGAAAAGCATAGACTAGAAGAACACAATCCACGGTTTTTGGTCCAAGCTTGCGCTTCTTGGGAATTGGTATATTGACTTTTGCCAAACAACCCCAAGTACGTAGATAAGAGAGTTTTAACCTTTTCCTTTCCCATTCCTCAAATGGAGTCATGTTCTTATGCTTTGCGGAACTCGGTTTAGGACATGACATGCAGTGATTAGCGCCTCCCCACCATGCCTTGGAGAGACCCAATGTGTCTAACATGGTGTTAAGCAAATCAGTTAGAGTTCAGTTCTTTCTTTCGGTCACCCCATTTGACTGAGTTGAGTAGGGAGGCATCCTCTCATGAATTATACCATGTTCTGCACAAAACAAATCAAACTCATTGAAAAAATACTCTCCACCATGATCAGACCTAAGCCGTTTAATTTTTCAATCAAGTTGGTTCTATGCTTCAGCTTTATAGTTTTTGAAAAGATTTAAAGCCTCATCTTTTGATTTCAGAAGATACACATAACAATATCTAGTGGAGTCATCAATCAACATCATGAAGTATTTCTTTCCAAATTTTGTCAACATGCCATTCATTTCACAAAGATTATAATATGTAAGCTCTAGTGGCGCCAAGTCTCTTTCCTTTGCAGTCTTATGGGAGTTGCGAGGTTGTTTAGCTTGCACACATACTTGGCACTTGGAGCCCTTGGCATTTTGGAATGAAACTCATATTGGCTAGCCGCGTCATGCAACCAAAGTTAATATGACAAAGTCGTGAATGCCAAATATTAGACTCATTATCATGGCAAACATTATTAGTAACTTTAGTGCAAATTTTTGACAAAGACAGGCAGAATAAGCATCCGCACTCATAACCTTTTCCAACAAATTTTCTATACTTGGATATTACAACTTCACTGGAATCAAAAACTAACTTAAAACCATCTCGACATAAACGGGAACCGCTGACGAGATTCTTATTGATGGAGGGCACATGATGAACATTTTTCAAGCGCACGATCTTCCTTGAAGTAAACTTCAGATCAACCGTACCGACACCTCGTACGGTAGCATGTGACCCGTTCCCCATAAGCACGGGAGAAGTCCATGCGACCTGATAAGAAGAAAACATGGAGGCATCATCAGAAACATGTACATTGGCACCAATGTCAATCAATCAATTAGGAGAATGACATACTAAAAGGATGGTGGAAAAAATGCCGTACCCAGATTCCTTCATATCAGTATCACTGATGACAACATTAGCGGACTTGCCACTCTTCTCAAGTTCGCATTCCTCAAAGCGGTTAGGACATCTCGGAGCCCAGTGATAAGTATCACCACATACATGGCATAATCACTTCCCCTTCTTATGAGAATTCTTCTTAAAGTTGGTAGAATGTGAAGGCTTGTTCTTTGCATCAAACTTGCCTTTGCCGTGAGATTTGTTAATGTTGCTTTTGAGCTTGTTGGGATGGAAGTTCTTATTCTGTACCATGTGGGTAATAGAAGCTCCCTCAGCAACTTGAGCCCGTGTGTATTTTGTTCTTGCCTTCTCTTCAACATCAAGAGTCCCAATGGGATCCAAAATGGAAAACTATTGTCTCTTGTGTTTCAGGAAAGTAGCGAAATTGCTCCACAAAGTTGGAAGCTTGGCAATGATGCCTCCATCACCAATCTCTCTACGGGCCATTCGACCTGTCGACTAGCTCCGTTGAGACCCTGTCCGAGTGCGACAACAGCGACCTTGCGACAGAAGTCCTGATGGTCGACACGCCGCGCAGCCCGCCTGGTTTCCATCGCAGCGGCGGCGGCGATGGTGGTGGCAATCCGTCGCGTGTTCACGTGGAATATTGTCCTGAGGCCCTCACTTCGCAATACATGGACGAGCTACACTGTCGCAACACAGAGGCACTCCACACTCCCATCGTTGGAGAGACCTTCAAGGCTCGGGCCTTGAAGGCTGCACGCCTGGCCACTTTGGCTGAGCGCGCGCAACTGGAGAACCTTCAACATTCACTATGAGCGCGCTCGATGATAGATCCCCGGATCCAGTCGACAACAGCGACAATTGTTCCCACCTGAACCTCAGGTATACCGCACTCCGATTCAGAATCTTACAACTGCAGCCCATATAGCAGAGTTAATTCAGCCATCCCAGTCAGAGGCTGGAAGAGGTTTGATACTGTTCCAAGCGCTGCTCCGGGCAGTAGGAGAGCAAAACACATCCATTTCTCAGTCTTGTAACAGGATCCATAGCAGGTCTGTGGTGGCGGACACAGTCCAGTCGGCTCACAGCCCAAGATTGCCTCTGCGGCGTGAGGGTCGTGGGCACCACCAAGAGCAGTACTTGAGTCGAAACCATGATTAGTATGATCATTGGCTCGGCCGTGACGACGACCGTTGAGTGCCTACGCCCCCTCCGAGGGGCGGATCGTACGTGCCCCAGCAGTATGGTGATAGGCGCCCATATAGCGATGAGCGGAGGGTTCCATTTGACCCAAGAGAGCCTGGATTTGATGTGAGGTCAATTCTTGTACAAGGTCTGGTCGACAGAAACCGAGCACACAGAGAAGGGCTGGACAGAGACCGTCCGACTGGCAGCAGAGTACCTGTCTCCAGACCTGAATGCTTCAGCAGAGCCATCAGAGCCGCTGAGATCCCTCCCAACTTCAGGTTGGCAACAGGAGTGAGCAAGTTCACTGGTGAGTCTAAGCCGGACACTTGGCTAGAAGATTACCGAGTGCCCGTGCAGATTGGCGGTGGCAATGACGATGTGGCCATGAAACATCTCCCCTTGATATTGGAGGGTTCGTCCAGAGCTTGGTTGAATCAATTGGCCCGTGGTAGTATATTCAGTTGGGAAGAGTTGGCCCGAGTGTTTGCCAGGACATTTGAAGGTACATGCAAATGGCCTGCAGGGCTTACTGAATTGCAACATTGTGTGTATAAACCGAATGAAACTCTGAGGGATTACATCTAGAGGTGGACCACTTTACACCACACAGTGGAAAATGTGTCACCGCACCAGGATGTTTGCGCCTTCAAGGAGGGCCTTCGGTATAGAGAGCTTAAGCTGAAATTCGGTCGGACAGGAGATATGACTCTGACTTGAATGATGGAGATAGCCACTCGGTACGCTAACGGTGAAGAAGAAGACTGACTCCTCAGTGGCAAGAACAAACCAATCGCCTAGGACACCGGAGGAGGGAATTCTAGTCGAAAGCAAAAGCGTAAAGCCGAACCCGCAGGCCATGGTGAGGCCGCAGTTGTGACCCAAGGAAAGTTCAAAGGAAAGCCTAAGGGGCCGTGGGTACCCAAGAAAGTGAAGGATCAAGCAGGAAATGATGTGCTAGATTTGCCGTGTCATATACACACTAAGACAAATGAAGAGGGAAACCTGATTTACCCCAAGCATGCCACTCGACAGTGCCGACTCCTAATTCATAGCTTCCGAGAGGCACAACCCAGCGAGAAAGAAAAGGAATCTGATAAGGATGAAGACAAAGAGGGGGACGATGGTTACCCTAACGTCAATGCCACTTTAGTGATTTTTGCTGACCTAGAGAGCAAAAGTCGACTGAAAGTTATCAACAGAGAAGTGAACATGGTCGCTCCGGCAACAACAACATATCTGAAGTGGTCCAAGACTCCTATCACATTTGACCAGTCCGATCAGCCAGCACACGTTGCTACCTGATGAAGCTATGTACCTAGGGTAGGGTCATGCACCTGTCCAGCATACCCTCCCCAAGGACATCTTTACAAAGAATCAGAAGCAGTCGAAGAGAAATCATCATCCACTCGACCGTGGAGATGCGCTCACTCGACCACCTTGAAGACACTCGACCACCAGAAGATGAGGAACCCTCCACTCTGCAACGGTTAGGACTTAAACCATAGAATTACGAGCATTTATGACATTTACTGTAGACGTTACCAGTAATGCCTTTCCTTTATGAGCATTGAACTCCGTGTAACGGAGGGGAGATGGGGTCCTGGCACACTCTATATAAGCCACCTCCCTCCTCTGGAACAAGGGTTCACACTTTTGTAAACACACACACACATATAATCCAGTCGACCGCCTCAGGGCACTGAGACGTAGGGCTGTTACTTCCTCCGAGAAGGGCCTGAACTCGTAAAACTCGTGTGTACAACTACTCCATAGCTAGGATCTTGCCTCCTCATACCTACCCCCATTCTACTATCAGTCTTAGATCCACGACAGTTGGCGCCCACCTTGGGGCAGGTGTCTTAGCGAATTATTGGAGAAGTTGCAATTTTTCCGATCCCCATCATCATGGTTCTAGGCGGAGGTTTGGCTGAGGGCCGCGAGATCCGTCTCGGCGCGCTCGTGTTTGTTGCCGACGACTCCGCTTGGCTTCAGGAGGCACCACTCAACGTCGACGCGCTCCCCGCCCGCGAGGCGACGCACTTTCACGCGTGTGTCCGCGGCGTCCTCCTGCGGCAACCGTCGACCCAGTACCAGTGGACTCCAATGGCTTTCCCCCTCCCTGCGACCCGCCGGAGCAAGTGCGCCGGCCGGTCGAGGATTCAACGGTGGGTGAAGCATGCGGTGGCCCGCCAGTCGGCCACCCCTCAAGTCGCGGCGCTCGAGCCCGACGAGTCTCTCTAGGGCCTGTTCGATCTGTCGACTGGCTCCGTAGAGACTGCATCCGAGTGCGGCAGCAATGACTCGACAGCGGAAGTCCTGATGGTCAATGGACCACGCGGTCCTCCTGGCTTCGATCGTGAAGACGGAGGTGACGGGAACGGCGATCCGTCGTGCATTCACGAGGAGTACCGCCCCGAGCCTCTCTCCTCGCAGCAGAGAGAAGAACTTCGTCGCCGAAACATGGATGCCCTGCATACTCCTATAGTTGGAGAAACGCCCGAGGCCCGAGCCTTGGAACAGGCTCGCTTGGCCAATCTGGCTGAGCGCACTCGGCTGGAGAACCTACAGCGCGCACTCGACGATCGCGCTTGTCAACGTGCTCCTGAGTCCAGCTGACGCCAACTTTTTCCACCTCCGGCTCAGGTATACCGGACACCGATCCAAAACCTAGCAGCTGCTGCCTGGATAGCAGAGTCGATTCAACCTTCCCAGTCAGAAGCTGGCCGAGGTCTGGCGCAGATCAGGGCAGGAGAGCAGAATACGACCGTGTCTCAGCCGCGGGATAGGATCCATAGCAGATCTGTGGTCGCAGATACGGTCCAGTCGGCCCATAGCCCGAGATCGCCCCCGAGGCATGAGGGACGTGGAGAGCGGCGTGATCAGTACAAAAACTAGGAGCAGTATGATCGTCGAGCCGATCGCGATGGTCGCTGTCGAGTGCCCACGCCTCCTCCAAGGAGTGGGTCATACGTGCCGCGGCCACATGAAGACAGGCGCCCTAACAGCGTCGGAAGATATATTCCAGTCGACCCTAGGGAGCCAGGCTTTGATGCGAGATCTATTCTCGTACAAGGCTTGGTCGACAGAAACAAAGCTCACCAAGATGGCCATGACAGAGGCCCGCAAACCAGCAATAGGGTGCATGTCTCTGGCCCAGAGTGCTTCAGCAGAGCTATCAGAGCTGCAGTGATTCCCCCCCCCCCAACTTTAGGTTGGCGAATGGAGTCAGTAAGTTCACCGGAGAGTCCAAGCCTGACACCTGGCTCGAAGACTACTGAGTGGCTATCCAGATTGGTGGCGGCAATGATGAGGTGGCCATGAAACACCTTCCTCTGATGTTGGAGGGCTCGGCTAGGGCATGGCTGAATCAGTTGGCACCTGGCAGCATCTATACTTGGGAAGATCTCGCCCGAGTGTTTTTCAGAACGTTTGAGGGTACTTGCAAGCGGCCAATAGGTTTGACAGAATTACAGTGTTGCATCCAGAAACCGAATGAAACTTTTAGAAATTATATCTAGAGGTGGATCACCCTGCACCACACGGTGGAAGATGTGTCTGATCATCAGGCAATTTGTGCTTTCAAGGAAGGCGTCAAGTACCGAGAGTTGAACCTGAAATTTGGTCGGACAGGAAACATGACTCTGACTTGGATGATGGAAATCGCCACCAAGTATGCCAATGGTGAAGAGGAGGAACGACTACGGAGCGGCAAGCACAAAGCAGTCGCCCACGAAGCCGGAGGAGGAAACTCCAGTCGGAAACAAAAACGCAAGGCCGAACCAGCTGCTCCGGGTGAGGCCTTGGCTGTGGTTCAAGGAAAGTTCAGGGGGAAGCCCAAAGGGCCGTGGAACCCCAAGAAAGTAAAAGATCAGGATGGAAATGACGTGTTGGATCTGCCGTGCCATATCTACACTAAAAAAGACGAAGAAGGTAATTTCATTTACCCAAAGCGTACCACTTGACAGTGTCGGCTCCTGATCCAGCAGTTCCGAGAGAAACAACCCAAGGAAAAGGAGAAGGAGGCAGACAAGGCTGAGAGTGAAGGGGAAGATGATGATGGTTATCCTCACGTGAATTCCACTCTAATGATTTTTGCTGATGTTGAAAACAAGAGTCGATTGAAAGTCATCAACAGAGAAGTGAACATGGTCACTCCGGCGACACCCAGTTACTTGAAATGGTCGTAGACTGCCATTACATTCGACCAGTCTGATCACCCAGTGCACATCGCCACCCCTAGGAGGCAAGCGCTGGTGGTCGACCCGGTGGTCGAAGGCACTCGACTGACAAAGGTCCTGATGGACGGTGGCAGTGGCCTGAACATTCTGTATGTAGAAACGTTGAAAGGAATGGGAATTCCGATGTCCAGACTCAGTGAAAACCATATGAGTTTCCATGGGGTCATCCCAGGCAAGAAGGCTGCGTCCCTCGGTCAGATTGCACTCGACGTGGTTTTTGGTGATGCCAAAAATTACCGCAAAAAACGTTGATGTTTGAAGTCGTGGATTTTCAGAGTGCATATCATGCAATTCTGGGCAGGCCGGCTTATGCACGATTCATGGCTCAACCTTGTTACGTGTACCTCAAACTGAAGATGCCTGGTCCCAGAGGAGTGATCACTATCTTTGGTAATCAGAAAAAGGCGGAAGAGTGTTTCCAGAAGGGCTCAAAGATCGCTGATGCCCAGATGGCCGTGGCAGAATTGCAAGAATACCAGAAAAATGCAGACCCGAGTGCCTTGTTGAGAGCCCAGAAGCCAGCCACAGATTCAACATTCCAGTCGTCTGGCGAGACGAAGTCTGTTAACATCCACCCGACGGACCCCAATGCAGCTCTGACCCACATTTTGACCACACTCGACTCCAAATAGGAAGAAGCGCTCATCCAGTTCCTCCGTGAGAACTGGGACATCTTTGCATGGAAGCCTTCTGACATGCCAGGTGTTCCCAGGGGACTGGCTGAGCATCGTTTGAGAGTCGACCCGAAAGTGAAACCAGTCAAAGAGCATCTTCGACTGTCCGCCGTCCAGAAAAGAAAAGCAATCAACGAAGAGGTGGCTCGGCTTTTGGCAGATGAGTTTATCCGAGAGATTTACCACTCCGAGTGGTTAGCCAATGTTGTCATGGTCCCAAAGAAAGATGACTCACTCCACATGTGCATCGATTTCAAGCATATCAATCTGGCCTGCCCGAAAGATCACTTCCCTCTCCCTCGCATCAATCATATAGTCAACTCGACTGCTAGGTGCGAGCATTTGTCCTTTTTGGATGCCTACTCCGGGTACCACCAGATCCGTCTGTACGGACCCGACGAAATAAAGACAACTTTTATCACCCCGTTCGGGTGCTTCTGTTATGTCACAATGCCATTCGGCTTGAAGAACGCCGGAGCCACATTTATGCGAATGATTCAGAAGTGCCTGCTCACTCAGATCAGTCGGAATGTGGAAGCATACATGGATGACATTGTGGTCAAGTCACATAAAGGTTCCAACCTGCTGACCGACCTTGCTGAAACCTTTGCCAACCTCAGAAGGTATGATATCAAGCTCAATCCATCAAAGTGCACGTTTGGAGTTCCAGGCGGAAAGTTGCTCGGTTTTCTTGTTTACGAACGAGGAATCGATGCTAACCCAGAGAAAGTAGGCGCTATACTCCGAATGAAACGCCCTGTGCATGTGCATGATGTCCAGAAGCTTACTGGTTGCTTGGCCGCCCTAAGTCGATTCATTTCTTGCCTCGGTGAAAAGGCGCTGCCCCTTTACCGACTGATGAAGAAATCAGGTAAGTTCGAGTGGACTCCAGAAGCTGATACAACATTTGCAGAGCTAAAAGCCCTGCTTTCCACCCAGCCGGTGCTTGCTGCTCCAATCAGCAAAGAGCCTCTTTTGCTTTATATAGCAGCCACTGGACAAGTCGTCAGTACAGTACTTATGGTCGAGCGGGAAGAAGAAGGAAAAGCGTACAAAGTTCAACGCCCAGTTTATTATATTTTTGAAGTCCTGACCCCATCAAAGCAGAGATATCCTCACTATCAGAAGCTTTTCTATGGAATTTACATGACCACGAAGAAGGTTGCACACTACTTCTCAGATCACTCTGTTACAGTCGTCAGCGACGCTCCATTGTTAGAGATTCTGCACAACAGGGATGCAACTGGTCGAGTGGCAAAATGGGCGATTGAACTCCTTCCCCTTGGATATCAAGTTTGAGGCAAAGAAAGCTATCAAGTCCCAAGCAATAGCAGATTTCCTCGCCGAGTGGATCGAACAGCAACTGCCGACTCAAGTTCACTCTGAGCACTGGACCATGTTCTTTGACAGATCCAAGATGTTGAACGGTTCTGGTGCTGGAGTAGTTCTGGTATCCCCCCGAGGAGACAAGCTCAGATATGTCCTCCAGATTCACTTTGATTCCTCCAACAATGAAGCAGAATATGAAGCACTCCTGTATGGGTTGCACATGGCCATCTCACTCGGCGTCCGTCGCCTCATGGTCTATGGCGACTCAGATTTGGTAGTTAATCAAGTGATGAAGGAGTGGGACGTCAGAAGCCCAGCCATGACTGGTTACTGCAACACGGTGAAAAAGCTTGAGAAGAAGTTCGAGGGGTTAGAACTCCACCACATCCCCCGATTGAAAAATCAAGCAGCCGATGAATTGGCAAAGATAGGTTCCAAGAGAGAAGCCATTCCCAGCAATGTGTTCTTGGAGCATATTCACATGCCGACAGTTCAGGAAGACCCTTTCACTAAAGAGCCCCCACAACCCAAGAGCGCCACGGATCCGACTGAAGTCGAGGTCCCAGCTGTGGTCGACCTAATAATGGAGGTTCTGGCCATTACTCCCGATTGGACGGTGCCCTACACTGCGTACATCCTCAGGAAAGAGCTCCCAGAGGATGAAGAAGAAGCTCAACAGATCATCCGCCGATCTAAAGCTTTTACTGTGATAAGAGGGCAGCTGTTGAGAGGAAGTGTGACTGGAGTCGGTCAGAAGTGCATAACACCAGAAGAAGGTCAAATGATCCTCAATGACATCTACTCGGGGACCTGTGGCCACCATGCGCCCTCTCGGGCCATCGTGGCTAAAGCATACCGAGCTGGATTCTATTGGCCACGAGCAAATGAGATGGCGAAAGATATAGTCGACAGATGTGAAGGCTGTCAATTTTACTCCGATATGTCTCACAAGCCAGCCTTAGCCCTAAAGACCATTCCCCTCGTCTAGCCTTTCGCTGTTTGGGGACTGGATATGGTTGGACCGCTAAGGACCGGCAAAAGCGGCTTCACTCACGTGCTCGTTGCAGTCAACAAGTTTACCAAATTTATCGAAGCCAAACCTATCAAGAACCTTGACGCTAGCACCGCTGTCAGTTTTATCAGAGAATTGACATTCAGATATGGAGTCCCACACATCATCATCACGGACAACGGATTGAACTTCGATTCTAATGAGTTCAGAATTTTCTGCGCCTCTCAGGGCACTCGAGTCGACTATGCTTCTGTTGCTCACCCGCAGTTGAACGGACAAGCAGAAAGAGCCAATGGCCTAATTCTCAAAGGACCGAAGCCCCGACTGATGCGTGATCTCAAACACGCAGCAGGTGCTTGGGTTGATGAACTTCCGTCAGTTCTGTGGGGTTTAAGGACAACTCCTAATCGATCGACTGGAAGAACTCCTTTCTTCTTAGTCTATGGAGCCGAAGCTGTTCTGCCAAGTGACTTGCTCCACAACGCGCCCCGAGTCGAACTCTTCTCCGAAGCAGAAGCAGAGCAGGCCCGGCAGGATTCAGTCGATCTCTTAGAGGAGGAAAGAGAGATGGCCTTGATCCGCTCGACCATTTATCAGCAAGATTTGCGTCGATTCCATGCCAGGAATGTGAGGGGTCGGGCCTTTCAAGAAGGAGACTTGGTTCTTCGAGTGGTTCAGCAGAAACCACACAAGCTCGCTCCAACTTGGGAAGGCCCCTTCATCGTCACCAAAGTTCTCCACAATGGAGCATACCATCTTTACAGTATCGAGCATCAGAAAGACGAGCCACGGGCTTGGAACACGGAGCTGCTCTGCCCCTTTTATACTTAAACACTCGTTTGAATAAAATGTAATAAGCAACACCTTTTGTAATTCGTTTATCAAAGACAAGAGCTTACGGTTCTCTCATTCGATTGTGTTGTTCTTATTTACTCCTGAAATCCCCCAGTGGGTGGGCTTAGTCACGAATCCGTTCCGCCTAAGTTCGAAAAAATCCTACTGAGTGGAGAGAAATCCTCCCACTCGGGGGGGGCTTAGCTGCAGTCGAGCACTCGCCTAAGTTCTCTCACTAAGAGGCTTAGCGGCAGTCCAGCACTCGCCTAAGTTTGGAAAAATCTTACCGAGTGGAGAGCAATCCTCCCACTCGGGGGCTTAGCTGCAGTCAAACACTCGCCTAAGTTCTCTCACTAAGAGGCTTAACGGTAGTCCAGCACTCGCCTAAGTTTGAAAAAATCCTACCGAGTGGAGAGCAATCCTCCCACTCGGGGGCTTAGCTGCAGTCGAGCACTCGCCTAAGTTCTCTCACTAAGAGGCTTAACGGCAGTCCAGCACTCGCCTAA
>NC_041384.1:459328423-459329023 GCF_002162155.2 Triticum dicoccoides | reverse complement strand
CTTAACGGCAGTCCAACACTCGCCTAAGTTTGAAAAAATCCTACCGAGTGGAGAGCAGTCCTCCCACTCGGGGGCTTAGCTGCAGTCGAGCACTCGCCTAAGTTGTCTCACTAAGAGACTTAACGACAGTCCAACACTCGCCTAAGTTTGAAAAAACCATACCGAGTGGAGAGCAGTCCTCCCACTCGGAGGCTTAGCTGCAGTCAAGCACTCGCCTAAGTTCTCTCACTAAGAGGCTTAACGGCAGTCCAGCACTCGCCTAAGTTTGGAAAAATCCTACTGAGTGGAGAGCAATCCTCCCACTTGGGGGCTTAGCTGCAGTCCAGTACTCGCCTAAGTTTAAGACCCATTCCTATCCGCAAGGATGCGAGGTGCAGGTCGACTGCAACCTTCTCCTTCGGAGCTGCGACACAAATACAACGTCCGCTCCATCCCTATCCGCAAGGACGACAAGGTGCAGGTCGACTGCAACCTTCTCCTTCGGAGCTGCGGCACAAATACAACGTCCGCTTCATCCCTATCCGCAAGGACGACGAGGTGCAGGTCGACTGTAACCTTCTCCTTCGGAGCTGCAGCACAAATACAACATCTGCTCCATCC
>NC_041384.1:459126082-459328049 GCF_002162155.2 Triticum dicoccoides | reverse complement strand
TATCCGCAAGGACGACGAGGTGCAGGTCGACTGCAACCTTCTCCTTCGGAGCTACAACACAAATACAACGCCCGCTCCATCCCTATCCGCAAGGACGACGAGGTGCAGGTCGACTGCAACCTTCTCCTTTGGAGCTACGGCACAAATATAACGTCCGCTCCATCCTTATCCACAAGGACGACGAGGTGCAGGTCGACTGCCACCTTCTCCTTCGGAGCTGTGGCACAAATACAACTTCGGCTCCATCCCTATCCGCAAGGACGAAGAGGTGCAGCAAGCAAAGTCCATCCGAAGGCAAACAGTAGCACATTCAGAGATAAACCAAATTCAGATAAATACTAAAAGGTTCCAAGCAACGAATCAAAGGTACTCGGGCACCAAGCCCGAAGGAGTTTAACGGTTACAGAAACCACTCGGCATTCCGAGGCAAATTTAAAGCATATCCAAGTTTCATAAGATTGTTCACTCGGCCGGAGGAGGGCTAGCAGGCTCCACGAACAAGTCCAGATCGATCCCATCAGTGATCCGAGTGGCGGCAGCAATGAAAGTCTCCATGAAGGACTGGAAGTCATGCCTTTTGGTGTTAGCAACTTTGATCGCAGCCAGCTTGTCTTCACGAGCCTCCTTGCAATGGACTCGCACCAGGGACAGCGCCACATCAGCACCACACCGGGCGGAGGATTTCTTCCATTCTTGCACTCGGTCAGGGATCTCGTTCAGTCGAGTCATCAGAGATTCCAGATCATTCTGAAGCGTCGCCCCCGGCCAAAGCATCGAGTCGATTCGAGAGACAACCTCCTTCAGGCGTGCGAGGTAGCTTGTGGTGCTGGCGATACGGGACTCCAGTCGGAGCACGTTCATCGCAGTTTCGTCGCAGAACGGGGAAGCGATAGGGTCCAGAACCATCTCGACCCTTCTAGTTTCTTCGTCAAAGTCTTGACAGAGTTCTGCAGCCAAAAGTCAGTTCAATCAACTGAGCAAAATCTGATGGCAAGCATCAACACAGTCGGATTAAAAGAAATACCTCCCAGCACGAGATAAAGCTTCTTGGCGAGGGTCCTCAGATAAGCTTCTGTGTCATTCCTCTTGCGGATCGCAGACTCCAACTTTTTGTTCAGGACGACCTTATCTTTCTTCAGGCTGGTCACTTCGCGGTTAGCTTCATTAAGACAAGATGTCAGTCTAGTCACCTCTCCTTCAAGCGTTTCGACTGAAGCAAGCTTCTTGTCTGCGAGAACGGTTTTGTCTTGGGCTGCTTTTTGCACGGCGGCGAGGTCCGAGTCCTTCTTGTCCAGAGCCAACTTCATTTTCTCTGCAAAAGAAATAATCGAATCAAAAAAGAGATCAAAGAGATATATTGAAGTTCAGTCGGCAATCAGTTACCTTCCGTACCAGCGGCCTCGTCTTGAGCTTTTTTCAGATTTTGCTGAGCCAATTCCAAGTCTAAGTTGAGTTGCCTCTGCTTCTCTTCGAGTTCGGCAAACTTGGAGATAAGAGTACAAGACTTCTGCAGGAGGCAAGAGACAGATCAATCGATAGGTTCGAAGGCAGTTCATTTTCGAGTGAATAAAACCTAAAGAAGTGGACAACAAGCTGTTCAGACCCCAGTCGACTGCCAGCAGTCGACCGCGGTCTCGGGGACTACACCTAGTGGGCGCACTTGGCGTTCCCCCACCGGTTCTGATCCCACTCGACCGGCCCGGCGGAGTCGAGTGCAAGGAGTAAAAAAAAGAGAGAGAAAGAACAATTGCACCGTCAAGAAGGAAGAACTCAGACCACAGTCGACTGCCAGCAGTCGACCGCGGTCTCGGAGACTACACCCAGTGGGTGCACTTGGCGTGCCCCCACCGGTTCTGATCCCACTCACCCAGACCGAGTGGAAGAGCGAAACTACCAAAAACGATAGCAACACCGAGTGGGTGCTCTAATTCAACGCGAACAACACGAGATTGTGCAGAAGAAGATTTTTCGAGAACAAAAACAGTCGGAAAGTCTACTCACCTGGACGTTGGCCCGAAGGGCGACACTAGCATCGTAGGCAGCCTGACTGCTCTCGTGCACTATCTTCACCCGCTCCATCATCATATCAGCCTGTCGGATGGTTTCTGCAGCCGCTTCTGACTGGTTGTCTGGGACGGGGTAGCTGGTGAAAAAATGTGCAGACAACCTAGGTGCGGCTGCTTGAGGCTCCATGGTGTGGAGTTGGATAGTTGAAGGAACCATAGGCGTGGTCGACCGCGTGGGATGCCCACTCGGCAAGGGTGCAGTGAACGTCACAGTGGCCCTGCCCGCATCTTCCGCTTGACAGACGGGAGGCGTTGCAGTTGGTTCTTGCCGAGCCACCCTGCCAGCTGTTACCTTCTTGCTCTTCCTAGGCTTAGGAGCCACATCTTCGTCGTCATCCGAAAGGTCAATGATGTTGGGTGGAGCTGCAAGACAGAACATTCGACCCCAAGTGAACCACTCGACCCTAAAAGGATCAAGAATCGAAATCGCAAGAGTTCATACTTGGGTTAGAGGTTACCGCATCCTCCATTTCCTCGTCTCGGTACTGGTATGAAGAGGTCAATGACGTAGCAGCACTGCAAAGGCCCGCATTCAATCGGTTACACCCAGTTAGTCGAATCCACATAAAGGACAAGTCAGATGGTTACCCAGAGATAGTAGGAACGGTCACTTTGATTCGAGGCAAAACTTTGGGCGGTTTGGAAGAGATGGCTTTCGGCACTTTCGGCGCTGGAAGCGGCGCAACCTTGGATTGCTTTGGAGGCTTCTCAATCGGCGTCAGGGAAGACGTCCTGGGGCGCTTCGAGGATTGCCTGATCGGTGCAGCCACCAAGTCCGGAGCGCGTGCCGGGTCATGAGTGTGCTTGGACCTCCTCTCCCTGCGAGGAGGCTAGTCGACTTCTTCCTCATCAGTCAATTCATCGCTCTCCTCGTCCTCCTCGGCTTCCGAATGCTCCTCGCCGCTCTCGCCCCCGCTCCCTTCTTCTTCAGCGCCGGGGTGCTGCACTCCGTTGGGCATCGAGTACATTTCAATGAGGGCCTGAAAGGATAACAATCAAAAGACATTCAGTCGACCACAAACGGGACATCACGTGGTGAATCGGAAAGATACTTGATGAAACAGAAATATACCTGCTCCGGCTGGTGCGAGTTGTCGAATGGAATCACCCTCCTAGATCCCCGAGGGTTGTCTTTGTTGCCAGTGATTCCCCTCAACCAGTTCTCCAAGATATCCTCGCTAACCTCCTCCGGGTGGATCCGAGTGGTATCCTCGAGCCCAGAGTACATCCACATCGGATGATCGCGCGCCTGAAGAGGTTGGATGCGTCGACCGAGAAAGTCCTCCAGCAGATCCATCCCGGTCAGTCCGTCACGGACAAGCTGGACGACCCGTTCAACCAGCTCCTAGACTTGCGCCATCTCTTCTGGAACTGCCTTCAGGGGAGCAGGCTTCTCCACTCGAGCCAAGGAAAAAGGAGGAAGTCCAGTCGGCTGGCTAAGGGTTGGCTGATCCTTGTAGTAAAACCAAGTCGACTGCCAGCCCCGGACCGAGTCAGGAAGGATCATCGCTGGGAAAGTACTCTTGCTCCTCATCTGGATCCCCAGACCACCGCACATCTGGATCACCCGCGTCCTCTCGTCACTCGACTTGGCCTTTTTGATCGACTGGGAACGGCAAGTGAAGATGTGTTTGAAAAGCCCCCAGTGCGGTCGACAGCCCAAGAAGTTTTCGCACATGGACAGGAAAGCGGCCAGATAGACTATGGTGTTCGGAGTGAAATGGTGGAGCTGAGCCCCAAAGAAGTTCAAAAAACCCCGGAAGAAAGGGTGGGGAGGCAGTTAGAATCCGCGATCTACGTGGGTTGCTAGGAGGACACACTCACCCTCTCTACGCTGCGGCTCGGTTTCGTCCCCCAGGAGCCGAGCCGACTTGTGGGGGATCAATCCCCCCTCCACCAGGTCGTCGAGGTCGTCCTGCGTGATTGCCGAGCGGATCCAGTCGCCCTGGATCCAGCCTGCCGGCAGGCCGGACCTCGACGAGGATCCGCCCCGGCTGGTCCGCTTGCCCTTCGCCTTCGCGGTGGCCTTCTTCACGCGTTCCAGCACCGCTGTCTTATCCTTCCCCATGGTGGAGGATCGAGCTCGAGCGGAGGTCCGGCAACGAGGCGGAAGCGAGAGTGGCGGAGGGATCGGGAGAAAGAGAAGAGAGAATGGGGGCATGTGGAGCAGAGGCCTGGCCCGAGACCTTTTATAAGGCCTTCCACCGAGTGGCTGACTAGTGGACCCAAGCGATCTAAACAAATCCCGCAACAGTCGCGCGCGCACTACGTGGCGAAAAAGGTGGCGCGGGGATCGAGGAGACTTACCTAATCCGTCCCGATAACCTCGGTTCCTCCCGTCTGGCGCGCTTCCCAAAATTCGAATCCCGCAAGAACCGCGGAGAGCAGAACAACTTGTCAGACTGAAGACAAACACCCTCCACATTATCATTCGGAATTCAACCATGAAAGTTCACTCGACAACAACCAAGAATGGACCAAGGCGATTGAGAATGGAGTCGACGTCGTCTCCTCAACTCATTGTTTTAGGACAAGGCATATTCATAGCATAAAGAGTGGGTCGGAAGTGTTCTCAACCCCTTCCTCACTCAAACCCTGATCCATTGGGGGGCTAATGATGAAGCTATGTACCTAGGGTAGGGTCATGGACCTGTCCAGCATACCCTCCCCAAGGACATCTTTACAAAGAATCATAAGCAGTCGAAGAGAAATCATCATCCACTCGACCGTGGAGATGCGCTCACTCGACCACCTTAAAGACACTCGGCCACCAGAAGATGAGGAACCCTCCACTCTGCAACGGTTAGGACTTAAACCATAGCATTATGAGCATTTATGACATTTACTGTAGACGTTACCAGTAACGCCTTTCCTTTATGAGCATTGAACTCTGTGTAACAGAGGGGAGCTGGGGTCCTGGCGCACTCTATATAAGCCACCTCCCTCCTCTGGGACAAGGGTTCGCACTTTTGTAAACACACACACATATAATCCAGTCGACCGCCTCAGGGCACCGAGACGTAGGGTTGTTACCTCCTCCGAGAAGGGCCTGAACTCGTAAAACTCGTGTGTACAACTACTCCATAGCTAGGATCTTGCCTCCTCATACCTACCCCCATTCTACTGTCAATCTTAGATCCACGACACTACCCCCGGGCGGCAAGCGTTGGTGGTCGACCTAGTCGTTGGAGGCACCCGATTGACCAAAGTTCTGATGGATAGTGGCAGTGGTCTGAACATTTTGTATGCCGAGACCCTCCTTGGGATGGGCATTCCGATGTCCAAACTCACTGAGAGCAACATGCGTTTCCACGGAGTCATTCCGGGGAAGAAGGCTGATTCACTCGGCCAAATCACCCTAGATGTGGTTTTCGGTGATTCCAAGAATTACCGCAAGGAAAAGTTTGAAGGAAGTATGCCCTAGAGGCAATAATAAAGTTGTTATTTATATTTCCTTATATCATGATAAATGTTTATTATTCATGCTAGAATTGTATTAATCGGAAACTTAGTACATGTGTGAATACATAGACAAATAGAGTGTCACTAGTATGCCTCTACTTGACTAGCTCGTTAATCAAAGATGGTTAAGTTTCCTAACCATAGACATGAGTGGTCATTTGATAAACGGGATCACATCATTAGAGAATGATGTGATTGACTTGACCCATCCATTAGCTTAGCATTATGATCGTTTAGTTTATTGCTATTGCTTTCTGCATAACTTATACATGTTCCTATGACTATGAGATTATGCAGCTCCCGAATACCGGAGGAACACTTAGTGTGCTATCAAACATCACAACATAACTAGGTGATTATAAAGAGGCTCTACAGGTGTCTCCGATGGTGTTTGCTGAGTTGGCATAGATCGAGATTAGGATTTGTCACTCCGATTGTCAAAGAGGTATCTCTGGGCCCTCTCGGTAATGCACATCACTATAAGCCTTGCAAGTAATGTGACTAATGAGTTAGTTATGGGATGTTACATTACGGAACGAGTAAAGAGACTTGGCGGTAACGATATTGAACTCAGTATGATGATGCCGACGATCGAATCTTAGGCAAGTAACATACCGATGACAAAGGGAACAACGTATGTTGTTATGCGGTTTGACCAATAAAGATCTTCGTAGAATATGTAGGAACCAATATGAGCATCCAAGTTCCGCTATTGGTTATTAACCGGAGATGAGTCTCGGTCATGTCTACATAGTTCTCGAACCCGTAGGGTCTTAACGTTCGATGACGATCTGTATTATGCGTTTATATGTTTTGATGTACCGAAGATAGTTCGGAGTCCCGGATGTGATCACGGACATGACGAGGAGTCTTGAAATGGTCGAGACATGAAGATTGAAATATTTGAAGGTTATGTTTGGACACCGGAATGGTTTTGGATGAGTTCGGGCATATACCGGAGTACCGGGGGGGTTATCGGAACCCCCCAGGGGCTTAATGGGCCTACATGGGCTTTAGTGGAAGAGAGAGGAGGCGGCCAAGAGGTGGGGGCGCGCCCCCCAATCCCAGTCCGAATTGGGAGGGGGGCCGCTCCCCCTTTCTTCTTTTCTTCCACTTCCTTCCCCCTCCTATTAGGACCAGGAAAGGGGGGAAACCTACTCCTAGTAGGAGTAGGAATCCCCCATTGGGGGCGCACCATGAGGCCGGCCTACCCCCTCCTCCCCTCCTTTATATACAGGGGAGGGGGCACCCCATAGACACACAAGTTGACAATTGTTTTAGCCGTGTGCGATGCCCCCCTCCACATATACACACCTCGGTCATATCGTCGTAGTGCTTAGGCGAAGCCCTGCGCTGGTAACTTCATCATCATCGTCAACACGCCGTCGTGCTAACGAAACTCTCCATCGGCCTCAATTGGATCAAGAGTACGAGGGACGTCATCGAGTTGAACGTGTGTAGATCACGGAGGTGCCGTGCGTTCGGTACTTGGATCGGTTGGATCGCGAAGACGTTCGACTACATCAACCGCATTACTCAACGCTTCCACTTTCGGTCTACAAGGGTACATAGACACACTCTCCCCTCTCGTTGCTATGAATCTCCTAGATAGATCTTGCGTTTTCGTTGGAACTTTTTTTGAAATACTCTGTTCCCCAACAAATTTGACATTTGAGGTCGTGGACTTTCATAGTGCCTACCATGCTATTCTGGGTAGGACTGCATATGCTCGTTTCATGGCTCGACCATGTTACGTGTACCTTAAATTGAAGATGCCCGGTCCCAGAGGTGTGATTACAGTCACTGGTAATCGGCAGAGAGCATAAGAGTGCCTCCAGAAAGGTTCAAAAATTGCCGATGAGCAGATGGCAGTAGTAGAAATGGAAGAGTACAAAAAGACTGCCGACCCGACTGATTTGTTGCATGCTAAGAAGCCTGCTTCAGAGTTTGCATTTCAATCATTTGGTGAAACAAAACCTGTACACATTCATCCGACTGACCCAATGCTGACCGACTCATATATCAACAACACTCGACAGCAAATAGGAAGAAGCGCGCGTCCAGTTCCTCCGTAAGAACTGGGACATCTCCGCATGCAAACCGTCTGACATGCCAGGTGTACCCAGGGCTGAGCACCATTTGCGAGTCGACCCAAAAGTAAAACCAGTCAAGGAGTATCCCCGTCGGTCCGCCGTGGAGAAAAGGAAGGCCATTGGCTAGGAAGTGGCTCGGCTTCTAGCAGTTGAGTTCATCCGAGGGATATACCACTCCGAGTGCTTGCCAATGTCGTCATGGTCCCCAAGAAAGATGATTCACTTTGCATGTGCATCGAATTCTGATACGTCTCCAACGTATCTATATTTTTTGATTGCTCCATGCTATATTATCTACTGTTTTGGACATTATTGGGCTTTATTATACACTTTTATATTATTTTTGGGACTAACCTATTAACCGGAGGCCCAACCCAGAATTGTTGTTTTTTGCCTATTTTAGGGTTTCGAAGAAAAGGAATATGAAACAGAGTCCAAACGGAATGAAACCTTTGGGAACGTGATTTTTGGAACGAACAAGATCCAGGAGACTTGGACCCTATGTCAAGCAACCAACAGGGAGGCCACGAGGTAGGGGGGCGCGCCTACCCCCCAGGCGCGCCCTCCACCCTCGTGGCCCCCCTGTTGCTCCACCGACATACTTCTTCCTCCTATATATACCTACGTACCCCCAAACGATTAGATACGAAGCCAAAACCCTAATTCCACCGCCGTAACTTTCTGTATTCACGAGATCCCATCTTGGGGCCTGTTTCGGAGCTCCGCCGGAGGGGGCATCGATCATGAAGGGCTTCTACATCAACACCATAGACCTTCCGATGAAGTGTGAGTAGTTTACTTCAGACCTATGGGTCCATAGTTATTAGCTAGATTGCTTCTTTTCTCTTTTTGGATCTCAATACAAAGTTCTCCCCCTCTCTCGTGGAGATCTATTCGATGTAATCTTCTTTTGCGGTGTGTTTGTTGAGACTGATGAATTGTGGGTTTATGATCAAGTTTATCTATGAACAATATTTGAATCTTCTCTGAATTCTTTTATGTATGATTGGTTATCTTTGCAAGTCTCTTCAAATTATCAGTTTGGTTTGGCCTACTAGGTTGATCTTTCTTGCAATGGGAGAAGTGCTTAGCTTTGGGTTCAATCTTGCGGTGTCCTTTCCCAGTGACAGTAGGGGCAGCAAGGCACGTATTCTATTGTTGCCATCGAGGATAACAAGATGGTTTTTTTATCATATTGCATGAATTTATCCCTCTACATCATGTCATCTTGCTTAAGGCGTTACTCTGTTCTTATGAACTTAATACTCTAGATGCATGCTGGATAGCGGTCGATGTGTGGAGTAATAGTAGTAGATGCAGGTAGGAGTCGGTCTACTTGTCTCGGACGTGATGTCTATATACATGATCATACCTAGATATTCTCATAACTATGCTGAATTCTGTCAATTGCTCAACAGTAATTTGTTCACCCACCGTAAAATACTTATGCTCTTGAGAGAAGCCACTAGTGAAACCTATGGCCCCCGGGTCTATCTTCATCATATTAAATCTTTCAATACTTAGTTATTTTCATTGCTTTTATTTTACTTTGCATCTTTAACATAAAAATACCAAAAATCTTATCTTATCATATGTATCAGATCTCACTCTCGTAAGGGACCGTGTAGGGATTGGCAACCCCTTATCACGTTGGTTGCGAGGATTTATTTGTTTTGTGTAGGTGCGAGGGACTCGCATGTAGCCTCCTACTGGATTGATACCTTGGTTCTCAAAAACTGAGGGAAATACTTAGGCTACTTTGCTGCACCACCCTTTCCTCTTCAAGGGAAAACCAACACAAGTGCTCAAGAGGTAGCAATAAGGATTTTTGGCGCCATTGCCGGGGAGGTCTACGCAAAAGTCAAACATACCAAGTACCCATCAGAAACCCTTATCTCCCGCATTACATTATTTTCCATTTGCCTCTCGTTTTCCTCTCCCCCACTTCACCCTTGCCATTTTATTCGCCCTCTCTCTATCCTCCCTCTCTTTCCCGTTCGCCTCTTTTCCGTTTGCTTGTCGTTATGGCTAGTCCCTTATCTGCTCCTTTGTCTCCCGAGTTTGAGGTTCTTCACTTCAAACAAAGGCAAGGAGAAAATTTAAAAGATGCTTGGTTTAGAATGATGGAATCTTATCGTAATTGTACCCTAGAGGTAAATTTTAGAATTTTGTTTCACAACTTTTATGTTGGACTAAATATGTCTCATAGACAACTTTTGGATTGCATTGCCAAAGGCAATTTTATTGAAATTGATCCTAGTATTGCACATGAAATTATAAAATTGCCTTTGGCAACTTTTGGATTGCGTTGCCAAAGGCAATTTTATTGAAATTGATCCCAGTATTGCATTGCCAAAAGCATGAACTCTACCTCAACAAAAGGGGCCTCATCATACCCAAAAGGAAACACAATTTTTTGTGAAAATTTGCGAAGTAACTAAGATGTTAAAAAAGTCTCTTGAACCTCTTAAGAGCGTTAGCGGAAATCTCCACCGCATGAATATGTTGATTACCCTTTGCAATAAGCGGTTTGATTCTTTAGATCTCAAGATTTCTGAATATGAAGGGAAACGTAAAGAACCTCCCGGATTCGAGCATAACTCCGCTAAAGAATTAAGAATAAAGATGATAATACCTAGATCTATCCTTGCTTTTTATGCCTAGCTAGGGGCGTTAAATGATAGCGCTTGTTGGGAGGCAACCCAATTTTATTTTTATTCCTTGCTTTTTGCTCCTGTTTAGTAATAAATAATTTATCTAGCCTCTGTTTTGGTTGTGTTTTTTGTGTTTAATTAGTGTTTGTGCCAAGTAGAACCATTGGGAAGACTTGGGGAGAGTCTTGTTAATCTTGCTGTAAAAAACAGAAACTTTAGCGCTCACGAGAACTGCTGCCATTTTTATTTGGAAAGTGATATTTAGTTAATTATTTTTGTAGATGATTAATAGATAAATTCCTCACGTCCAGAAATTTATTTTAGAATTTTTGGGGTTCCAGATCTAGCGCTAGCTACAGATTACTACAGACTGTTCTGTTTTTGACAGATTCTGTTTTTCATGCGTTGTTTGCTTATTTTGATGAATCTATGGCTAGTAAAATAGTTTATAAACCATAGAAAAGTTGGAATACAGTATGTTTAACACCAATATAAATAAATAATGAGTTCATTACAGTACCTTGAAGTGGTCTTTTGTTTTCTTTCGCTAATGGAGCTCACGAGATTTTCTACTTTAAGCTTTGTGTTGTGAAGTTTTCAAGTTTTGGGTAAAGATTTGATGGATTATGGAACAAGGAGTGGCAAGAGCCTAATCTTGGAGACGTCCATGGCACCCCCAAGATAACCTAAGGACACCTAAAAGCCAAATCTTGGGGATGCCCCGGAAGGCATCCCCTCTTTCGTCTACTTCTATCGGTAGCTTTACTTGGAGCTATGTTTTTATTCACCACATGATATGTGTTTTGCTTGGAGCGTCTTGTATGATTTGAGTCTTTACTTTTTAGTTTACCACAATCATCTTTGCTGTACACACCTTTTGAGAGAAACACACATGATTCGGAAATTATTAGAATACTCTATGTTCTTCACTTATATCTTTTGAGTTATATAGTTTTGCTCTAGTACTTCACTTATATCTTTTAGAGCACAGTGATGGATTTGTTTTATAGAAACTATTGATCTCTCATGCTTCACTTAGATTATTTTTAGAGTCTTAAATAGCATGGTGATTTGCTTAAATAATCCTAATATGCTAGGTATACAAGATTAATAATAAAATTCTCTTATGAGTGTGTTGAATACTAAGAGAAGTTTGATGCTTCATGATTGTTTTGAGATATGGAGGTAGTGATATTAAAGTTGTGCTAGTTGAGCAGTTGTGAAATTGAGAAATACTTGTGTTGAAGTTTGCAAGTCCCGTAGCATCCACGTATGGTAAATGTTATGTAACAAATTTGAAACATGAGGTGTTCTTTGATTGTCCTCCTTATGAGTGGAGGTCGGGGACGAGCGATGGTCTTTTCCTACCAATCTACCCCCCTAGGAGCATGCGCGTAGTGCTTGGTTTTTGATGACTTGTAGATTTTTGCAATAAGTATGTGAGTTCTTTATGACTAATGTTGAGTCCATGGATTATACGCACTCTCACCCTTCCATCATTGCTAGCCTCTTTGGTACCATGCATTGCCCTTTCTCACATTGAGAGTTGGTGCAAACTTCGCCGGTGCATACAAACCCCGTGATACGATACGCTCTTTCACACATAAACCTCCTTATATCTTCCTCAAAACAGCCACCATACCTACCTATTATGGCATTTCCATAGCCATTCCGAGATATATTGCCATGCAACTTTCCACCATCCCGTTTATCATGACACATTCATCATTGTCATATTGCTTTGCATGACCATGTAGTTGACATCGTATTTGTGGCAAAGCCACCGTTCATAATTTTTCATACATGTCACACTTGATTCATTGCATATCCCGGTACACCGCCGGAGGCATTCATATAGAGTCATACCTTGTTCTAGTATCGAGTTGTAATCATTGAGTTGTAAATAAATAGAAGTGTGATGATCATCATTTAATAGAGCATTGTCCCAATAAAAAAATGAAGGCCCCCAAAAAGAAAGAATATAAATAAAAAGGGACAATGCTACTATCCTTTTTTCCACACTTGTGCTTCAAAGTAGCACCATGATCTTCATGATAGAGAGTCTCTTGTTTTGTCACTTTCATATACTAGTGGGAATTTTTCATTATAGAACTTGGCTTGTATATTCCAACAATGGGCCTCCTCAAGTGCCCTAGGTCTTCGTGATCAAGCAAGTTGGATGCACACCCACTAGTTTCTTTTGTTGAGCTTTCATACATTTATAGCTCTAGTGCATCCGTTGCATGGCAATCCCTACTCCTTGCATTAACATCAATCGATGAGCATCTCCATAGCTCATTGATTAGCCTCGTCGATGTGAGACTTTCTCCTTCTTGTCTTCTCCACATAACCCCCATCATTATACTCTATTCCACCCATAGTGCTATATCCATGGCTCACGCTCATGTATTGCGTGAAGGTTTATAAAGTTTGAGATTACTCAAGTATGAAACAATTGCTTGGCTTGTCATCGGGGTTGTGCATGATGAGAGCATTCTTGTGTGACGAAAATGGAGCATGACTAAACTATATGATTTTGTAGGGATGAACTTTCTTTGGCCATGTTATTTTGAGAAGACATAATTGCTTAGTTAGTATGCTTGAAGTATTATCATTATTTCTATGTGAATATTAAACTTTTATCTTGAATCTTTTGGATCTGAATATTCATGCCACAATTAAGAAGAATTACATTGAAACTATGCCTAGTAGCATTCCACATCAAAAATTATGTTTTTATCATTTACCTACTCAAGGACGAGCAGGAATTAAGCTTGGGGATGCTTGATACGTCTCCAACGTATCTATAATTTTTGATTGCTCCATGCTATATTATCTACTGTTTTGGACATTATTGGACTTTATTATACACTTTTTTATTATTTTTGGGACTAACCTATTAACCGGAGGCCCAGCCCAGAATTGTTGTTTTTTTGCCTATTTTAGTGTTTCGAAGAAAAGGAATATCAAACAGAGTCCAAACGGAATCAAACCTTCGGGAACGTGATTTTTGGAACGAACAAGATCCAGGAGACTTGGACCCTACGTCAAGCAACCAACAGGGAGGCCATGAGGTAGGGGGGCACGCCTACCCCGCCAGGCACGTCCTCCACCCTCGTGGCCCCCCTGTTGCTCCACCGACGTACTTCTTCCTCCTATATATACCTATGTACCCCCAAACGATCAGATACGGAGCCAAAACCCTAATTCCACCGTCGTAACTTTCTGTATCCATGAGATCCCATCTTGGGGCCTATTCCGGAGCTTCGTCGAAGGGGGCATCGATCACGGAGGGCTTCTACATCAACACCATAGCCCTTCCAATGAAGTGTGAGTAGTTTACTTCAGACCTACGGGTCCATAGTTATTAGCTAGATGGCTTCTTCTCTCTTTTTGGATCTCAATACAAAGTTCTCCCCCTCTCTTGTGGAGATCTATTCGATGTAATCTTCTTTTGCGGTGTGTTTGTTGAGACCGTTGAATTGTGGGTTTATGATCAAGTTTATCTATGAACAATATTTGAATCTTCTCTGAATTCTTTCATGTAAGATTGGCTATCTTTGCAAGTCTCTTCGAATTATCAGTTTGGTATGGCCTACTAGATTGATCTTTCTTGCAATGGGAGAAGTGCTTAGCTTTGGGTTCAATCTTGCGGTGTCCTTTCCCAGTGACAGTAGGGGCAGCAAGGCACGTATTGTATTGTTGCCATCGAGGATAACAAGATGTTTTTTTTATCATATTGCATGAATTTATCCCTCTACATCATGTCATCTTGCTTAAGGTGTTACTCTGTTCTTATGAACTTAATACTCTAGATGCATGCTGGATAGCGGTGGATGTGTGGAGTAATAGTAGTAGATGCAGGCAAGAGTCGGTCTACTTGTCTCGGACGTGATGCCTATATACATGATCATACCTAGATATTCTCATAACTATGCTCAATTCTGTCAATTGCTCAACAGTAATTTGTTCACCCACCGTAAAATACTTATGCTCTTGAGAGAAGCCACTAGTGAAACCTATGCCCCCTGGGTCTATCTTCATCATATTAAATCTTTCAATACTTAGTTATCTTCATTGCTTTTATTTTACTTTGCATCTTTATCATAAAAATACCAAAAATATTATCTTATCATATCTATCAGATCTCACTCTCATAACTGACCGTGTAGGGATTGACAACCCCTTATCGCGTTGGTTGCGAGGATTTATTTGTTTTGTGTAGGTGCGAGGGACTCACACGTAGCCTCCTACTGGATTGATACCTTGGTTCTCAAAAACTGAGGGAAATACTTATGCTACTTTGCTGCACCACCTTTCCTCTTCAAGGAAAAACCAACGCAAGTGCTCAAGAGGTAGCAAATTCAAACACATCAATCGGGCCTGCCCGAAAGATCATTTCCCGCTCCCCCGAATCGACCAGATTGTCGACTCAACTACGGGGTGTGAGCGTTTATCCTTTTTGGATGCATGTTTCGGGTACCATCAGATCTGACTATATGGACCCGACGAAATAAAAACCGCCTTCATCACCCTATTCCGGTGTTTTTGCTATCTTACCATGCCTTTTGGTCTCAAAAATGCTGGCGCCACATTCGTGCGCATGATTTAGAAGTGCTTGCTCACTCAAATCAGTCGGAATGTGGAAGCATACATGGATGACATCATGGTCAAGTCACGTAAAGGTTCCGACCTGGTGACTGACCTCGCTGAAACCTTTGCCAAGTTGAGGAGATATGATATCAAGCTTAATCCGTCAACGTGCACATTCAGAGTCCCAGGTGGAAAGTTACTCGGTTTCTCATTTCCGAACGAGGGATCGATGCAAACCTAGAGAAAGTTGGTGCAATCCTCCGAATGAAACAACCTGTGCATGTGCACACATTCAGAAGCTTACTGGTTGTTTGGCCGCTCTGAGTCAATTCATTTCTCGTCTCGGTGAAAAGGCATTACCTCTTTACCGAGTGATGAAGAAGTCTGACAAGTTCGAGTGGACTCCTGAAGCTGAAGCAGCGTTTGTAGAGCTCAAAGCCCTTCTTTCCACTGATAACCCACAAGTATAGGGGATCGCAACAGTTTTCGAGGGTAGAGTATTCAACCCAAATTTATTGATTCGACACAAGGGGAACCAAAGAATATTCTCAAGTATTAGTAGCTGAGTTGTCAATTCAACCACACCTGGATAACTTAATATCTACAGCAAAGTGTTTAGTAGAAAAGTATTATGATAGTAGTGGTAACGATGGCAAAAGGTAATAGTAGCAAAACTAATATTTTTGGGTTTTGTAGTGATTGTAATAGTAGCAGTGGAAAATTAAATGAGTGAAGAACAATATAGGAAAAGCTCGTAGGCATTGGATCGGTGATGGAGGATTATGTCGGATGCGATCGATCATGCAACAATTATAACATAGAGTGACACCGAACTAGCTCTAGTTCATCAATGTAATGTAGGCATGTATTCCGAATATAGTCATACATGCTTATGGGAAAGAACTTGCATGACATCTTTTGTTCTACCCTCCCGTGGCAGCGGCGTCCTATTGGAAACTAAGGGATATTGAGGCCTCCTTTTAATAGAGTACTGGACCAAAGCATTAACACATAGTGAATACATGAACTCCTCAAACTACGGTCATCACTGGTAAGTATCCCGATTATTGTCACTTCGGGGTTAACGGATCATAACACATAATAGGTGACTATAGACTTGCAAGATAGGATCAAGAACTCTCATATATTGATGAGAACATAATAGGTTCAGATCTGAAATCATGGCACTCGGGCCCTAGTGACAAGCATTAAGCATAGCAAAGTCATAGCAACATCAATCTGAGAACATAGTGGATACTAGGGATCAAACCCTAACAAAACTAACTCGATTACATGATAAATCTCATCCAACCCATCACCGTCCAGCAAGCCTACGGTGGAATTACTCACGCACGGCGATGAGCATCATGAGATTGGTGATGGAGGAAGGATGATGATGATGATGGCGACAGATTCCCCTCTCCGGAGCCCCGAACGGACTCCAGATCAGCCCTCCGGAGAGAGTTGAGGGCTTGGCGGCGGCTCCATATCGTAAAACGCGATGAATCCTTCTCCCTAATTTTTTTCTCCCCGAACATGAATATATGGAGTTGGAGTTGAGGTCGATGGAGCGTCAGGGGGCTCACGAGGCACGGGGCACGCCCAGGGGGTAGACGCCCCCACCCTCGTGGACAGGGTGTGGGCCCCCTGACGTGGATCTTTCTTCCAGTATTTTTTATATATTCCAAAAATAATCTCCGTTGATTTTCAGGTCATTCCGAGAACTTTTATTTTTGCACGAAAATAACACCATGGCAATTCTGCTGAAAATAGCGTCAATCCGGGTTAGTTCCATTCAAATCATGCAAGTTAGAGTCCAAAACAAGGGCAAAAGTGTTTGTAAAAGTAGATACGACGGATACGTATCAACTCCCCCAAGCTTAAACCTTTGCTTGTCCTCAAGCAATTCAGTTGATAAACTGAAAGTGATAAAGAAAAACTTTTACAAACTCTGTTTGCTCTTGTTGTTGTAAATATGTAAAGCCAGCATTCAGGTTTTCAGCAAATATTATGAGCTAACCATATTCACAATACCACTTAGGTATCATGTTTACTCATATCAATGGCAATGGCATAATCAACTAGCGAGCAATAATAATAAATCTCGGATGACAACACTTTCTCAAAACAATCATAATATGATATAACAGAATGGTATCTCGCTAGCCCTTTCTGAGATCGCAAAACATAAATGCAGAGCACCTTTAAAGATCACGGACCGACTAGGCATTGTAATTCATGGTAAAAGAGGTCCAGTCAAGTCATACTCAATGTAAACTAACAGTAATGGATGCAAATGACAGCGGTGCTCTCCAACTGGTGCTTTTTAATAAGAGGATGATGACTCAACATAAAAGTAAATGGACAGGCCCTTCACAGAGGGAAGCATGGATTTGTAGAGGTGCTAGTGCTTGGTTTTGAAATAGATATGAATAATATTTTGAGCGGTATACTTTCATTGTCAACATAACAACCAAGAGATCTCTATAGGCGGTTCCCAAACATAATGGTAAAGTTTATACTCCCCCTCCACCAACGAGCATCAATCCATGGCTTGCTCGAAACAACGAGTGCCTCCAACTAACAAGAGTCACGGGGGAGTTTTGTTTGCAGTTATTTTGATTTGATTTGCATAAAGCATGGAACTGGGCATCCCGGTGACCAACCATTTTCTCGTGAGTGAGGAGCGGAGTCCACTCCTCTTGAGAATAATCCACCTAGCATGGAAGATACAGACAGCCCTTGTTGATACATGAGCTTCGAGCATGCAAAACAGAATGTTTATTTGAAGGTTTAGAGTTTGGCACATACAAATTTACTTGGAACGACAGGTAGATACCGTATATAGGTAGGTATGGTGGACTCATATGGAGCAACTTTGGGGTTTATGGAATTGTATGCACAAGTAGTATTCCCGCTTAGTACAAGTGAAGGCTAGAAAAAGACTGGGAAGCGACCAGATAGAGAGCGACAACAGTCATGAACATGCATTAAAATTAATCGACACCGAATGCAATCATGAGTAGGATATAATGCACCATGAACATAAATATCATAGAGGCTATGTTGATTTTGTTTCAGCTGCATGCGTGAACATGTGCCAAGTCAAGCCACTCGAATTATTCAAAAGAGGATACCACCCTATCATACCACATCACAACCATTTTAATAGCATGTTGGCACGCAAGGTAAACCTTTATAAACTCCTAGCTAATTAAGCATGGCATAAGCAACTACAATCTCTAATTGTCATTGCAAATATGTTTATTTCATAATAGGCTGAATCAGGAACGATGAACTAATCATATTTACAAAAACAAGAGAGGTCGAGTTCATACCAGCTTTTCTCATCTCAACAAGTTCATCATATAATCATCATTATTGCCTTTCACTTGCACGACCGAATAGTGTGGATAATAATAATAGTGCATGTGCATTGGACTAAGCTAGAATCTACAAGCATTCATTTCAAGAGAGAAGACAAGGTAATATGGGCTCTTTGTTAGATCAACAATAATGCATATGAGAGCCACTCAACATTTTCATTATGGTCTTCTCCTCTCGACCCCCAAAGAAAAGAAACAAAACTATTTACACAAGAAAGCTCCCAACAAGCAAAAGAAGAACGAGAAATCTTTTTGGGTTTTCTTTTTAATTACTACTACTACATCATGAAAAGTAAACTAACTAAAAGCTACAACTAATTTTTTTTGTTTTTTTCTAAGGTTTATCAAACACACAAGAAGAAAGCATAAAAAGGAAAATAAACTAGCATGGATAATACAGTGAAAAAGTATGACCACCGACAACTTGCACGAGTGTGTGAACCTGAATGTAATGTTAGTGAGAAATGCGTACTCCCCCAAGCTTAGGCTTTTGGCCTAAGTTGGTCTATGGCCACGGCTGGCCTGGCGGATATCCAAAGTTATAGTTGGGGTCGTACTGAGATGCATCAGCTATTGCCTGACGAGCTACAGCTTGGAGGCGAGTTGCCTCCGTCCTCCTCTTATACTCGTTCGCCTCCTCCCTGGTTATAACATATCTCCCCTTTGTCTGAAAGTCAAAGAAAGCGGGAGCAGGGAGAGCGACGTGATAGGTGCGTCATCTATCAAAGATTAGTCAGTACTGGAGGGACTGGTTGTTCCTCTCAACAAACTGATGACGAACCATAGCATCATAATCTAGATAAGAAGGAGGCAACTCAATATCATCTCCACGTATGGGTATCTCAAGAAAGTTAGCTATACGAGTTGCATAAATTCCACCAAAGAAATCTCCATGAATACGATTATTATGCAACCTACGTGCAACAATACCCCCAAGTCGTATTGTTTATCTCCTAAAACAGCGCTCCTGAGCATGCTAAGGTCAGGTACACACATGTGACATGCTTCATCTTTACCATTTATGCACCTTTCTATGAAGAGAGCAAAATAATGTATAGCGGGAAAATGAATGCTCCCTATGGTGGCTTGTGTTACATCTCTAGATTCCCCCACTGTAATACTAGCAAGAAAATCTCTATGCTCGGATTTGCTAGGTTCACTAGCACTACCCCATTGTGGGAATTTGTAGGCAGTATTAAAATCCTCTAAATCCATGGTATAATATTTATCATAAAGATCAAACAGGATAGTTTGTGAATTGCGCGAGGATGAAAATTTAAACCTTCTCACAAATGAATCAGTTAAATAGAGGTATTGTCGGCACTTGTCTGCCTCGAAGCTCTCCAGATCAGCATTACACACATATGCATCAAATTCCTCTTTAATTCCTGCTTGGACCATGAAATCCTCTGACGGCCATTCACAAGGCCGCACTTGAGCGTCCCTCGGTGGTTCATCGTCCACATCGCGTATTGCGGGTCTGGGTCCTTGCTTCCTTGAAGAACCACCTTGGTACATTTTCCTAAACATATTTCTTCCTCTGAAAAATTTCTGAAATTTTTAGTAACTCAAAATAAAAGTGAATCAAACTCATCAATATTGATAACAACTACTCCTACAAGTGCCTAGAGGCAATATCATGCATTAAAACTACTTTTGACCACATAAATTTGACATGCAAGCTCAAGAACAGGGTCACCTAAGCAGCAAAAAATTGCAATGAATAAAGCATTAGAACAAAAACTAATTGGACCATTGGAGGAGTCACATACCAAAGAACAATCCCCCAAAGCAGTTTTGTGAATGGAGCTTTGAGCTAGGAGATCGAAAATGGCAGCAAGATGAGCTAGAACTCATGCTTGAGCTGGTTGGTGATTTTTTTGGGAGGAAGAAGGAGTGTGTGGTGGCTGGAATAAGTGGAGGGGAGCCACCATGGGCCCACGAGGCAGGGGGCGCGCCCTGGACCCTCGTGGCCAGGTGCTTGCTCCCCCTGGTGTGTTCTTAGTGCCAGATATTCTCAAATATTCTAGAAAAAAACATATTTAATTTTCAGGGCATTTGGAGAACTTTTATTTTTGAGGTATTTTTTATTACATGGCTAATTCAGAAAAAGACAGAAAAATTACTATTTTTGCTTTTTTAAATATAAATAACAGAAAGTAAAAAGAGGGCACAGAGAGTTGTGTTTTCTAAATTCATCCATCTCATGCTCATCAAAAGGAATCCACTAACAAGGTTGATCAGGTCTTGTTAACAAACTCATTTCGAATAACATGAAACTGGAGAATTTTCGAATAACACTAGGTTACCTCAACAGGGATATGCATGTCCCCAACAATAAGAATATCATATTTCTTCTCGATAGTAGGAAGAGGTAATTCAAAACCTCCAATAGTGATTGTTGAAAATTTTCCAATAGAATTGATACTGTGGACTTGAGGTTGTTTCCTTAGAAAGTGTACCGTATGCTCATTACCAACAACATGAAAAGTGACATTGCCTTTGGTGCAATCAATAACAGCCCCTGCAGTATTCAAAAAGGGTCTTCCAAGAATAATAGACATACTATCGTACTCGGGAATATTAAGAATAAAAAAGTCCGTTAAAATAGTAACGTTTGCAACCACAACAGGCACATCCTCACAAATACCGACATGTATAGCAGTTGATTTGTCAGCCATTTGCAAAGATATTTTAGTAGGTGTCAACTTATTCAAATCAAGTCTACGATATAAAGAGAGAGGCATAACACTAACACCAACTCCAAGATCACATAAAGCAGTTTTAACATAGTTTCTTTTAATGGAGCATGGTATAGTTGGTACTCCTAGATCTCCAAGTTTCTTTGGTATTCCACCCTTAAAAGTATAATTAGCAAGCATGGTGGAAATTTCAGCTTCCAGAATTGTAACATCCCAAAATTCTAAATTTTGGAATGTTATAATAAATAGATAGCTTGATTGATTGTTTGATTGTTGTGTGATTGATTGAGTGAAATTCGAAACCTTTTTGAAAGTTAAATGAGAGGGAATAAAAGGAATTTCCCAAACTTTCATTTTGCATTCGTGATCTCCGTGAATTCAAATTCTTTTCACCACGAAACCATGGAGAGAAGATGACATGACTTCTTCCATTTATTTAAATGACAAGGGGTGTTGAAAATATTTGAATTTCATTAGGAAAATATTTCCAATTCTGAAACTTTATGCAACTCAATGATTTTCATGAGAGGAGATAAAATGACTTCTTCAAATTATATGAAATATGAGTTGGGAGTTTCAAAGGATCAATTTCAAAGTCCTTTTGGAATTAATTTTCAATTTGGATTTATTTGAGTTTTATTCAAATTATTTTTCTCTAAAAACAAAATACATGGAAAATAGGGTAACATGATTCCCTACAATAGAAAATTGGAGAAAAATTAATTTGAAATCATTTTGGTATTTTTAAAATGATTATTATTGGATTTTAATAGACCAGTAACACTCTTTGATTTATCTGATTTTGTGAGGATTTTATTTGGCATATTAAAAATGTTTATGGCGTAGAAAATCTTTTTCTGAAAAATTTGGTATATTATATGCCCATATAATATTCCTTTTTACCATTTTTCTTTGTCTAAAAAATGTTTATTTAATAAAAGAGTTTCCCTTCGCCGACTGGGCCGACCCAGCATCTCGCCAGGCCGCGGCCCAGCTCCCTGCCGTCGTCCCTGCCGTCTCAAACAGGGACTCCTTCCCCGGAGTCCGCCGAGTCCGCCCCGGCCTCCTCCTGCCCCCTCGCCCAAGGAAGGCCTCGGCCTCGTGCCTTTATAAGGACGGCTCCGGACCCCGCCTCCTCTCCTCCCCTCGCGCCGCCACCCCACGCCCGATCCGCCGCCGGCGAGATCCGCGTCGCTACCGCCGCCATCGCCGCTTCTCGCCGCTACCGCACCGCCGCCGCCGCTCCACCGCCGCGCCGCCTCTTGCCTTCGCCCGCGCCGCCGTCGCGCGCTCTGCCCTTGCCGCGTGCTAGCCTCTGCGCCGCGCCGCTCGACCCGCCGGACACCGCCGCCCCGCCGGAGTTCGCCGCCACCTCGACCCGCCGGACGCCCGACCCGGTCCACCGCCGAAAACCGTTGGATTTCGTTGAAAATACGAACCGGTAATAAACCGTTTTGGTTTTTTTCTTTTCTTAGGTTTTCTTTTCAAAAACCCTAGATCAGTTTTTATAAAAAACCCGGTTTTGTTTAGATTTACTTATGTAGCGAACGTTCATTAGTTTAGCCTTTGTAGTGAATGAATTCGTCACATATGCTTCTATAGCGAACGCTCGTTCTGTAGAATTTTTTTTCTTTTTCTTATTAATTTCAGCCAGGGACCTATTTGTGATAATTTTCTTCACAGATTAATCCCTGTACTTCAATCTATCACTACTTTTTGCTCGTTAGTCGGAATTAGACGAAACCAACGCTCACGTCTTCATTATGATCCCCTCTATCCATTAATCCAACTCAAACAGGTTTTGAAAAGTTTAAAATTTGAATTAGATCAGATTTGAATTCAAACTTTGTTTGATCATAACTTGAGTTTCGTAGCTCCGTTTGAGTTGATTCTTTTTGCAAATCGAAGCTCTTGACCTAAACTTTCTAATAAGGCCAAATTCACGTAATTTTGGTACTGTTAGAAATAGTTTTATGTTGCAAGAGTTATTTGCTTGGTTTTGAAGTTTTCTGAATCATCTTCTGCGATCCTTCTGATCTTTTGAGTGATTGCTTATGTGTGGTTACTATTGCTTGATTACGATAGATTGACCGGAGTGTGACGAGTAGAGCTATCAAAATTTTTGAGTGCGAATCATCTTCATCAACATTGCAGGCAAGTTCACACTTTGATCATATCCCCTTTCATACCCAGTTTTTATGCATTATTTCACCCTCAAACATTGCATGAGTAGGATTGATAACATGTGGGTATTGGGAAGTAGTTGATGAGGTAGGAACCTATTACCTGTTTATTATCAAACCCTTGGGAGTTACTATTACGTTATGCTTACATTGCCATGCTATGCTCGTAGATGTGGATTGGGTTTTGAGAGTATTCATGACAGATGTGAGATTTTAATTAATGGTTTACTTAAGGTGGCAACTTAAACACACATCTGGGTGGATTGAGGCACCTGGTTATTCTAGGATTGCCTGTCTAGGCACCTGGGTAGACCAGGATTGCCTGTTTTTTTATGGACCGCCACCCAGGCTCAAAGGGATCATGAGATTATTCATACTAGAAACTTCCGTGTGCAGCCACAAGCTATTATGGGCTCTAGCATAGTTGATTAAGTCGTGCGAACTCTTACAGGGTAGACTAGCAGATGTAGGGGAAAGTAGGTGTAACGGTCTATCCATCGTAAGGTGCAAGCGCTTTTGAAAGACTATGTCTCGGTCATCCGTCTTCTCAAACACCATGTAGTGCGAGAAACCAAACGGAGGCGATCGAGTCTTGTGGGGAAAAGTGCGCAAACCTCTGCAGAGTGTATAAACTAATCATGATTAGCCGTGTCCCCGGTTATGGACATCTTGAGTATCTAGTACCTAGATTATCATGTGAATCTCATCACGTTACTTTAAATGAATATTGTTGGGTTTTAATGATGTTACTTAATTGGGATTGAGAATGCTGTCAACCATTCTCAATGTTCAACAACCACCATGATAGTTAAATAAAATTTATTCCTTTGCAGTAGGGAAAAATGGGCTTTTCGCAAAAACATTATAACCATAGAGCCTTTCCACCAGCCAAATATGCATGTAGTGATAGCCTTAAATCATCATTATCCTCTGGTGTGAATTTGCCAGTACATTCAATATACTGACCCTTTGTGGCTGCAACGTCTCATGTTGCAGGATTATCTTACGACGAGTAAGTGATACGTTAGGGTTACGATTTCTACACTCAACTTTGCCGCTGGTGTTGATGGGAATCCACAACCTTGTTACTTCCTCTATTTTGGATTGAGGTAATAGTATTTACGTTATTTTTACATGTGATTTACCTCTGTTATAAATCCTCGAGTACTGCGTGTGTCAACATACCGATCCAGGGATGACACTTAAGCACAGAGACTTGATCCATTCGGGTCGGGTCGCTACAAGATGGTATCAGAGCACATGTTGACTGTAGGACATGACCCTAGAAACTGGCAAGCCCATAGCAAAGATTTTTCTCTACAACTTTCCCTTTTAAAAGATCTTTTACATCTCTTCTCTTCTGAGCTTATATTAAAATTCCTTTTAGTGAGACTATACCCCTTTCCCCTTTTGACCACATGAAGATTCGACTGATGAGACCACTCCACGAAGTACAAGATATCAGACAACTGAGACCATTCGGAATGAAGAGGATTTTACCATACATTATGATAATGGAAACTACAACTGTTGAAGACTCTAAAGACTAGGAGAATTGGAGGCTCCGAAGAATTTCCAGATTTGTGTGACCTAGGAAGGCTACCCCTATGGAACTTGGCAGACTATGGAAGTTGTCAATACCCGAGATCAAGGTGTATCGGAGAAAGACCGGAGCATGGAGAGTTAAAAACTCAAAGTTCTGTCAAGGAAAACCCTAAGGCAGGAGATATCAACTATGGAATGATAGCTCATGGGAATGACAAGAGCAGAAACATGGTTACCCGTGATGTCATCGCCCGCTGATGCTATTGTCACCGTGCTGAGTTAAGGATGCTTTCTTTAGAATGGATTTGATGGAAGAAGGCTGATGGAGCACCTATTAGTAAGATGAAGTTTTAACCTTAGCCGGTGTATCGCCGGGATCTGGAGTAGTACATCAAGAAGTTTAAGGTGGAGCTCCATGAAGCCGTATTAGACAAGGAAGCATTTCGTAAAGAACTCAGGAACCAAAAGCTGAAAGTAGCCAAGCTGGAGGAGCTACAACCTCGAGATACCGGAGATTTGTCAGGAACTGAAGGACAGTATGGCCATGGTTCATGTGAAGGATGTGGAAACCAGAAGTTTGGGATGCAACTCCAGAATATTAAAGGACGTCACGAGAGACTTCGCGTCAACAGAGTTGATCTGGCAAAAGAACTGGAAAAGGACAAGCATGATTGGAAGAAGCCATTGGAGGCATGAAACAAGACTTGATGGGTTTGATGACTTTGAAGATTTATTGACCTTTAGAAGACCAAACCCTTTTTACACTTACGTTAGATGCGACGTTTGTGAGCTGTCATTTGTTTGATGTTTTTTCTGACAGCCATAAATAAAATCTGCCTTTTCCAAACTTTTTGTCTGTATTGTGTGCATCCCTCTCTATCTCTCTTATCTCACCCCAAACCCATGGACCCAATAGAGGATGAATGAAGATGAGCTTGTATTTTCTGGACCGATGAGTCAGTTGGAGACGGACCGATGGATTCAGAACATGGAGGATCACATGAAGAATAACCCTGTAGTCGGAAAGGATATGACCCAGCATGCTCTTTAGTGCTTTGAAAGAGGTCCAGCTACTTGGTGGAGAATGTACCAAACCATGAATGGATGGCAAGGAGTAACCACTTGGAAAGAATTTAAGTTGACTTTGCCAAAGTCTCGTTTGTGTCCCAGAAGTTGAAGCCTTATGGAAAGGATATGAAGAAACCTTGTGCATGCAAGATTTGTGGAGAAATAGGACACACCCATAAAGAACGCAATGATGAATGCCCTAATTGTGAAGGAAGTCACCCAGTTGAAGAATGCCCAACTAGGCAGATTACTTGTTTCTTGTGTGAAGGGATTACCCACTATCCTGCTCAGTGTCACATTTACCCCATGGTACAACGAACCATCCAGCAGAAGAAAGAAGTAATGAAAGGAGCCCTCATGGAAATTTTAGAAGAAGTTGTGATGAAGGAAGAGATGGAGGACACGCCTAAAGAGGACCCGAGTAAACCCTGCACTAAGTCTTGCTATTCATGTGGAGAAGAAGGACACATCTCCCAAAATTGTTTGAATGGGGATCTAGTAGAATTCCCGACAGAGGAAGTAGAATATGACCCATAGGAAATAGAATCCCTGATTATGGAAAAGTCCAGGAAGAGAAGTAGATTGGATTCCAGGAAGGACCTGAGTCATATCACCTGTTACAGGTGCAAGGAGTCAGGGCACTACCTCAACAGTTGTCCAAAAAGGAAACCTCGAGACTTGTCAGAAGTAATATGTTTTCGTTGTAATGGAGCAGGGCACTTTGCCAGAGAATGCCCCAAGGAGAAGGAGACTTGTGATAAATAGTTGAGTCTGTGAGAAGTATAGTAGTAGAAGTGAGAACATTTTCTTTTATATCGAGGTGTTGAGTTGAGACATGTAATGGAAAAGCGAGAGATTGTAATCAATTGAGAGTGAATAAAGTTAGCATCGTTGGTACTGATATGGATTTTATGAGTTGTTACTCTATGAAGAAAGATTTTGATCATTTCTGAGGATATGAGAAATATGGTCTATGGAAGATTTGTGCATTTTAAGGGTGGTAGTACCCTGTAAGAATCGTTGACCCCTGGAAAAGATAAGGATACTCCACTGAGTGGATTTTGGACAAAATGAATACGAGTTTTGTCTCGATATGTGTGACACCCCAAGAGTGTGTGGGATGAAGTTGGAGACCGTTAGTTGTTTGGACCAAATGTGATCAAGGAGTCAGAAGAGAATGTTAAGTTGATTCGAGGTAGACTGAAGGTAGATCAGTCCAGGTAGAAGAGTTATGTAGACTCAAAAACTCAAGGAGGTGGTCTATGAGATTGGAGACAGAGCAGGTCTTCGTCCCCTCTGCGAGGAGTTAAACGATTTGGAGTTAAGGGATAGTTAGCCCCGAGATTTATAGGACCATACCGAGTTTTGGAGCATATGGGAGAAGTGGCCAACAAGTTGGAGTCACCCGAAGGAGTCAGGAGTTCATGATGTGTTTCACGTTTCCCAGTTGAAGAAGTGCCATGCAGAGATGGCCAATATTCCCCTATAAGGATGCTTGACCCTGAAAAGGATAATGATGTTCCACGAAGTGGAATATGGACTCCATAAGTATAAGTTTTTATCTCGATATGTGGGATATCCCACGAGGATGAAGAGATAAATTACTATTGGATATAAAGGAGGTATGATGTTGGAAATATGGATCAATGGAAATTCCATGATAAGTCTGAGTAATCATGTCCTAGTTTGGTGCCAATAGAAGGAAGGAAGACAATACAATTGGATGGATTTAAGAATACTAGGAAGTTGGAAGTTGGAATAATGATCAGTTGCCCGATGATAAGTTCAAGGACTACAAGTAATGAGATGGGCCATAACCCACAGGCCCCAGGACCTGCCAAGAAGCAAGCAAATTCTTGCTGAAGGAAAAACCCTGGAGGAAGATACGACGTTTATCGGCAGTCAATTTTATAGGAGTAACGCAAAACCTGAGAGTTGTGAAGGAACGATAGATGGTTGTTTGGCTTGCAGAATCCATGGATTTATCCGAACCAATTTTGTCAACAAGAGAAATTCTGCAATGCTTGTGAGGATGACCGAGTGTTAGAATGCGAGATTCGCTAAACCGTATACAAGGTAATGGTTTGGGTGCGGGATGGATTGATCACCATTCCGACTTATTCTTATTATTCGCCTTGCTATGTGGGATGGTAAATCTGAGTGACTTACCTATAGTAAAGAGACGAGGATCAAAACCCTGTTTAAACTTAGAATGGTATAAGTATTTTTCCCTAGTACACGGCAGTTGTTGCCAACTGTAGGTTATACGATGAGGATCAACCCAGACCCATTTCCTGCAGGAGAAACCATAAATTGATGACCACCATGAGATATCGATAGTTGATTAGTATTGGCGCCAGACCCGTCAGCTAAGAAGACCCAGTCTCGGAATAAGCTTACCAAGATGAAAGTACAGAAGAATTGAGGAAAAGGTTATGCTGCTGCCGGAAGAGCAAGAGAAGGAATTATCCTTATGATCTGAGAAGACCGGCCCTGTCAAGAATAAGGATGGAGTATATGAGTATTGATGGGACCGTAACGATGTTTCTAAGGGCGGTAGCACCCCAGACCCCCTGTGATGATCGATGGATTTTGAAGAGACCCCGAACCTAACCTATTTCTTTCTAGCCTCTCTGAATCTCGAGGACCAGATTCATTTTAAGGGTGGTAGGTTTGTAACATCCCAAAATTCTAAATTTTGGAATGTTATAATAAATAGATAGATAGATTGATTGTTTGATTGTTGTGTGATTGATTGAGTGAAATTCGAAACCTTTTTGAAAGTTAAATGAGAGGGAATAAAAGGACTTTCCCAAACTTTCATTTTGCATTCGTGATCTCCGTGAATTCAAATTCTTTTCACCACGAAACCCTGGAGAGAAGATGACATGACTTCTTCCATTTATTTAAATGACAAGGGGTGTTGAAAATATTTGAATTTCATTTGGAAAATATTTCCAATTCTGAAACTTTATGCAACTCAATGATTTTCACGAGAGGAGATAAAATGACTTCTTCAAATTATATGAAATATGAGTTGGGAGTTTCAAAGGATCAATTTCAAAGTCCTTTTGGAATTAATTTTCAATTTGGATTTATTTGAGTTTTATTCAAATTATTTTTCTCTAAAAACAAAATACATGGAAAATAGGGTAACATGATTCCCTACAATAGAAAATTGGAGAAAAATTAATTTGAAATCATTTTGGTATTTTTAAAATGATTATTATTGGATTTTAATAGACCAGTAGCACTCTTTGATTTATCTGATTTTGTGAGGATTTTATTTGGCATATTAAAAATGTTTATGGTGTAGAAAATCTTTTTCTGAAAATTTCAGTATATTATATGCCTATATAATATTTCTATTTAAATTGTTTTACCATTTTTCTTTGTCTGAAAAAAAATGTTTATTTAAAAAAAAGAGTTTCCCTTCGCCGACTGGGCCGACCCAGCATCTCGCCAGGCCGCGGCCCAGCTCCCCGCCGCCGTCCCTGCTGTCTCCGACAGGGACTCCTTCCCCGGAGTCTGCCGAGTCCGCCCCGGCCTCCTCCTGCCCCCTCGCCCAAGGAAGGCCTTGGCCTCGTGCCTTTATAAGGACGGCCCCGGACCCCGCCTCCTCTCCTCCCCTCGCGCCGCCACCCCACGCCCGATCCGCCGCTGGCGAGATCCGCGTCGCAACCGCCGCCATCGCCGCTTCTCGCCGCTGCTGCACCACCGCCGCCGCTCCACCGCCGCGCCGCATCTTGCCTTCGCCCGCGCCGCCGTCCCGCGCTCTGCCCTTGCCGCGCGCTTGCCTCTGCGCCGCGCCACTCGACCCACCGGACAGCGCCGCCCCGCCGGAGTTCGCCGCCACCTCGACCCACCGGACGCCCGACCGGGTCCACCGCCGAAAACCGTTGGGTTTCGTTGAAAATACGAACCGGTAATAAACCGTTTTGGTTTTTTTTTCTTTTCTTAGGTTTTCTTTTCAAAAAACCCTAGATTGGTTTTTATAAAAAAAACCAATTTTTTTTAAGATTAACTTATGTAGCGAACGTTCATTAGTTTAGCCTCTGTAGTGAACGAATTCGTCACATATGCTTCTATAGCGAACGCTCGTTCTATAGAATTTTTTTTCTTTTTCTTATTAATTTCGGCGAGGGACCTATTTGTGATAATTTTCTTCACAGATTAGTCCCTGTACTTCAATCTATCACTACTTTTTGCTCGTTAGTCGGAATTAGACGAAACCAACGCTCGTGTCTTCGTTATGATCCCCTCTATCCATTAATCCAACTCTAACAAGTTTTGAAAAGTTTAAAATTTGAATTAGATCAGATTTGAATTCAAACTTCGTTTGATCATAACTTGAGTTTCGTAGCTCCGTTTGAGTTGATTCTTTTTGCAAATCGAAGCTCTTGACCTAAACTTTCTAATAAGGCCAAATTCACATAATTTTGGTACTGTTAGAAATTGTTTTATGTTGCAAGAGTTATTTGCTTGGTTTTGAAGTTTTCCGAATCATCTTCTTCGATCCTTCTGATTGCTTATGTGTGGTTACTATTGCTTGATTATGATAGATTGACCGGAGTGTGACGAGTAGAGTTATCAAAATTTTTGAGTGCGAATCATCTTCATCAACAGTGCAGGCAAGTTCACACTTTGATCATATCCCCTTTCATACCCAGTTTTTATGCATTAGTTTCACCCTCAAACATTGCATGAGTAGGATTGATAACATGTGGGTATTGGGAAGTAGTTGATGAGGTAGGAACCTATTACCTGTTTATTATCAAACCCTTGGGAGTTACTATTACGTTATGCTTACATTGCCATGCTATGCTCGTAGACGTGGATTGGGTTTTGAGAGTATTCATGACAGATGTGAGATTGTTAATTAATGGTTTACTTAAGGTGGCAACTTAAACACACATCTGGGTGGATTGAGGCACCTGGTTATTCCAGGATTGCCTGTCTAGGCACCTGGGTAGACCAGGATTGCCTATTTTTTTATGGACCGCCACCCAGGCTCAAAGGGATCATGAGATTATTCATACTAGAAACTTCCGTGTGCAGCCACAAGCTATTATGGGCTCTAGCATAGTTGATTAAGTCGTGCGAACTCTTACAGGGTAGACTAGCAGATGTAGGGGAAAGTAGGTGTAATGGTCTATCCATCGTAAGGTGCTAGCGCTTCTGAAAGACTATGTCTCGGTCATCCGTCTTCTCAAACACCATGTAGTGCGAGAAACCAAACGGAGGCGATCGAGTCTTGTGGGGAAAAGTGCGCAAACCTCTGTAGGGTGTATAAACTAATCATGATTAGCCGTGTCCCCGGTTATGGACATCTTGAGTATCTAGTACCTGGATTATCATGTGAATCTCATCATGTTACTTTAAATGAATATTGTTGTGTTTTAATGATGTTACTTAATTGGGATTGAGAATGCTGTCAACCATTCTCAATGTTCAACAACCACCATGATAGTTAAATAAAATTTATTCCTTTGCAGTAGGGAAAAATTGGCTTTTCGCAAAAACATTATAACCATAGAGCCTTTCCACCAGCCAAATATGCATGTAGTGATAGCCTTAAATCATCATTATCCTCTGGTGTGAATTTGCCAGTACATTCAATGTACTGACCCTTTGTGGCTGCAACGTCTCATGTTGCAGGATTATCTTACGACGAGTAAGTGATACGTTAGGGTTATGATTTCTACACTCAACTTTGCCGTTGGTGTTGATGGGAATCCACAACCTTGTTACTTCCACTATTTTGGATTGAGGTAATAGTATTTACGTTATTTTTACATGTGATTTACCTCTATTATAAATCCTCGAGTACTATGTGTGTCAGCATACCGATCCAGGGATGACACTTAAGCACAGAGACTTGATCCATTCGGGTCGGGTCGCTACAAGAATCTTTCTTTTATTAGTAACTATTTCCTTCATATATTTAGCATAAGGATTCATTTTAAGCATGTCAGTCAAACACATACGCAAAAAGATAGGTCTAATCATTTCAACAAAGCGCTAAAAATCCTCATCATCCTTTTTCTTGGATGGTTTATGAGGAAAGGGCATGCGTTTCTGAACCCATGGTTCTCTTTCTTTACTGTGCTTCCTAGCAACAAAGTCTCTCTTATCATAACCTTGATTCTTTGATTGTGGGTTATCAAGATCAACAACAGGTTTAATTTCTACATCATTATTATTGCTAGCTTGAGCATCAACATGAACATCATCATTAACATTATCACTAGGTTCATGTTCATTACCAGATTGTGTTTCAGCATCAGAAATAGAAATATCATTAGGATTCTCAGGTATGTCAATAACAGGTTCACTAGAAGCATGCAAAGTCCTATCATTTTTCTTTCTCTTCCTTTTAGAAGGACTAGGTGCATCTATAGTAGTTCTCTGAGAATCTTGCTTAATTCTCTTAGGGTGGCCCTCATGATACAAAGGCTCCTCAGTCATTTTACCACCTCTAGTCATAACTCTAACAACATTATCATTCTTCGTATTATTTAATTCATTGAGCAAATCATTCCGAGCTTTAAGAACTTGTTCTACTTGAGTGGTAACCATAGAAGCATGTTTACTAATAAGTTTAAGTTCACCTTTAACACTAGCCATATAATCACTCAAGTGTTCAATCATATAAGCATTGTGTTTCAATTGTCTACCAACATAAGAATTGTAGTTTTCTTGCTTAACCATAAAGTAATCAAATTCATCCAAACATTGGCTAGCAACCTTAGCAGGAGGGATTTCAGCTTTATCATATCTATAGAGAGAGTTTACCTTTACTACCTGTGTCGGGTTATCGAGACCGTGTGTTTCTTCAATAGGTGATGAATTAAGACCATGTACTTCTTCAACAAGAGGTAAATTCTTAACATCTTCAGCTTTTATACCTTTTTCTTTCATAGATTTCTTTGCCTCTTGCATATCTTCAGGACTGAGAAATAGAATACCCCTTTTCTTCGGAGTTGGCTTAGGATCTGGTTCAGCAAGTGTCTAATTGTTTTCATTGGTAAACATATTATTCAATAGAATTTCAGCTTGATCAACTGTTCTTTCCCTGAAAACACAACCAGCACAACTATCCAGGTAATCTCTGGAAGCATCGGTTAGTCCATTATAAATGATATCAAGTATTTCATTTTTCTTGAGAGGATGATCAGGAAAAGCATTAAGTAATTGGAGAAGCCTCCCCCGAGCTTGTGGGAGACTCTCTTCTTCAATTTGCACAAAATTATATATTTCCCTTAAAGCAGCTTGTTTCTTATGAGCGGGGAAATATTTAGCAGAGAAGTAGTAAATCATATCCTGGGGACTACGCACACAACCAGGATCAAGAGAATTAAACCATATCTTAGCATCACCCTTTAATGAGAACGGAAATAATTTAAGGATATAATAGTAGCGAGTTTTCTCATCATTAGTGAAGAGGGTAGCTATATCATTTAATTTAGTAAGATGTCACAAAATAGTTTCAGATTCATAGCCATAAAAGGATCAGATTCAACCAAAGTAATTAACTCACGATCGACAGAGAAATCATAATCCTTATCAGTAATAAAGATAGGTGAAGTAGCATAAGCAGGATCATACTTCATTCTAGCATTCAGAGATTTTTCTTTTAGCTTAGCTAATAGTTTCTTAAGATCACTTCTATCATTGCAGGCAAGAAAGTCTCTAACAGTTTCTTCATCCATAACATAACCATCAGGCACAATAGGCAATTCATATCTAGGGGGAGAATCTTCATCATCACTTTCATCAATATTATCAGTTTCAATAATTTCATTCTCTCTAGCCCTAGCAAGTTGTTCATCAAGAAATTCACCTAGTGGCACAATAGTATCAAGCATAGAAGTAGTTTCATCATAAGTATCATGCAAAGCAGAAGTGACATCATCAATAACTTGCGACCTATCGGAATCAATACCATGTGTAGGTGTCGCAAGTTTACTCAAAACAGAAGGTGAATCAAGTGCAGAGCTAGATGGCAGTTCCTTACCTCCCCTCGTAGTTGAGGGAAAAATCTTGGTTCTTTGATCTTTCAAGTTCTTCATAATGATAAGCAGATATAAATCCCAAGTGACTCAAAGAATAGAGCTATGCTCCCCGACAATGGCGCCAGAAAATGTTCTTGATAACCCACAAGTATAGGGGATCATAGCAGTTTTCGAGGGTAGAGTATTCAACCCAAATATATTGATTCGACACAAGGGGAGCCAAAGAATATTATCAAGTATTAGCAGTTGAGTTGTCAATTCAACCACACCTGGATAAATTAATATCTGCAGCAAAGTGTTTAGTAGTAAAGTAATATGATAGTAGTGGTAACGGTGGCAAAAGGTAACGGTAGCAAAAGTAATATTTTTGGGTTTTGTAGTGATTGTAACAGTAGCAGCGGAAAAGTAAATGAGCGAAGAACAATATAGGAAAAGCTCGCAGGCATTGGATGGGTGATGGAGAATTATGTCGGATGCAATCGATCATGCAACAATTATAACATAGGGTGACACAGAACTAGCTTCAGTTCATCAATGTAATGTAGGCATGTATTCCTAATATAGTCATATGTGCTTATGGAAAAGAACTTGCATGACATCTTTTGTCCTACCCTCCCGTGGTAGCGGGGTCCTATTGGAAACTAAGGCATATTAAGGCCTCCTTTTAATAGAGTAACGGACCAAAGCATTAACACATAGTGAATACATGAACTCCTCAATCTACAATCATCACCGGTAAGTATCCCGATCATTGTCACTTTGGGGTTAACGGATCATAACACATAATAGGTGACTATAGACTTGCAAGATAGGATCAAGAACTCTCATATATTGATGAAAACATAATAGGTTCGGATCTGAAATCATGGCATTCGGGCCCTAGTGACAAGCATTAAGCATAGCAAAGTCATAGCAACATCAATCTCAGAACATATGGATACTATAGATCAGACCCTAACAAAACTAACTCGATTACATGATAAATCTCATCCAACCCATCACCGTCCAGCAAGCCTACGATGGAATTACTCACGCATGGTGGTGAGCATCATGAGATTGGTGATGGAGGAAGGTTGATGATGGCGATGGCGACGGATTCCCCTCTCCGGAGCCCCGAACGGACTCTAGATCAGCCCTCCCGAGAGAGTTTAGGGCTTAGCGGCGGCTCCGTATCATAAAACACGATGAATCCTTCTCCCTGATTTTTTCTCCCAGAACACGAATATATGGAGTTGGAGTTGAGGTCGGTGGAGCGTCAGGGGGCCCACGAGGCAGGGGGCACGCCCAGGGGGGTAGGCGCGCCCCCACCCTCATGGACAGGGTGTGGGCCCCCTGACGTGGATCTTTGTTCTAGTATTTTTTATATATTCCAAAAATAATCTCCGTTGATTTTCAGGTCATTCCGAGAACTTTTATTTCTGCACAAAAATAACACCATGGAAATTCTGCTGAAAACAGCGTCAATCCGGGTTAGTTCCATTCAAATCATGCAAGTTAGAGTCCAAAACAAGGGCAAAAGTGTTTGGAAAAGTAGATACGACGGAGACGTATCATCCACCCAGCCGGTGCTTGCTGCCCCAGCCAGCAAAGAGCCTCTACTACTGTATATAGTAGCCACTGGATAGGTTGTCAGCACAGTACTCACGGTCAAGCGGGAAGAAGAAGGAAAAGCCTACAATGTTCAATGCCTAGTGTATTATATTTCTGAAGTCTTGACTCCGTCCAAGCAGAGATATCCATATTATCAAAAGTTTGTCTATGGAATTTACTTGACTGCGAAGAAAATTGCACACTACTTTTCAGATCACTCAGTTTCAGTCGTTAGCGATGCTCCATTGTCAGAAATTCTGAACAACAGAGATGCAACCGGTCGAGTGGCAAAGTGGGCGATTGAACTCCTTCCGTTGGATATCAAGTTTGAGGCAAAGAAAGCAATCAAGTCCCAAGCAATAGCATATTTCCTCGCCGAGTGGATTGAGCAGCAACAACCGACTTAGATTCACTCGGAACATTGGACTATGTTCTTTGATGGGTCCAAGATGCTGAATGGTTCTGGTGCTGGGGTAGTCCTGGTCTCCCCACGAGGCGACAAACTCAGTTATGTTCTCCATATTCACTTTGATTCCTCCAACAACGAAGCTGCGTATCGGGCACTTCTGTATGGGTTGCGTATGGCCATTTCACTCGGTGTCTGTCGCCTGATGGTTTACGGCGACTCAGATCTAGTGGTCAATCAAGTGATGAAGGAGTGGGACATCAGGAGCCCAGCTATGACTGGTTATTGCAATGCAGTAAGAAAGTTGGAAAAGAAGTTTGAGGGGTTAGAGCTCCACCACATACCCCGAATCAAGAATCAAGCATCGGATGACTTGGCGAAGTTAGGTTCCACTAGGAACCCTATCACCAGCAATGTGTTCTTGGAGCATCTCCATTCCCCATCATTTCAAGAGGATCCATTCACAAAAGAGCCCCCGCAACTGAAAAGTTCTACCGATCCGACTGAGATCAAAGTCTTGGTCGTGGTCAACCTGATCATGGAGGTTTTGGTCATCACCCCCGATTGGACGGTGCCTTATATTGCATACCTGCTCAGGAAGGAGCTTCCGGAGGATGAAGATGAAGCCCGTCAGATTGTCCGTCGATCCAAAGCCTTTACCATGATAGGTGAACAACTCTACAGAGAGAGTGTTACTGGAGTTGCTCAGCGATGCATCACGCTAGAAGAAAGTCGAATGATTCTCAATGATATCCACTCGGGGACCTGTGGTCACCATGCGTCCTCTCGGACCATCGTAGCCAAAGCATACCGAGTGGGATTCTACTAGCCGCGAGTAAATGAGATGGCAAAAGATATAGTCGACAAGTGCGAAGGCTGTCAGTTCTACTCAAACATGTCCCACAAGCCTGCATCAGCCTTGAAAAATATTCCACTTGTCTGGCCATTTGCTGCTTGGGGGTTGGATATGGTTGGACCCTTCAAGACTGATAGAAGTGGTTTCACCCATTTGCTTGTAGCAGTCGACAAGTTCACTAAATGGATCGAAGCCAAGCCTATCAAGAATCTTGACTCAAGCACTGCCATCAGTTTCATCAGAGAATTGATTTTCAGATATGGAGTACCTCACAGTATTATCACAGATAATGGCTCCAACTTTGATTCTGATGAGTTCAGAGCATTCTACGCTTCCCAAGGCACTCAGGTGGACTACGCATCTGTTGCGCATCCGCAGTCGAATGGGCAGACAAAAAGGGCGAATGGTTTGATACTTCAAGGGATGAAACCCCGACTGACGCGCGATCTTAAGCATGCTGCTAGAGCTTGGGTGACTGAATTGTCTTCTGTCTTATGGGGACTGAGAACAACTCCAAACTGGTCGACTGACCGAACCCCTTTCTTCATGGTGTATGGTGCTGAAGTTGTGCTTCTGAGTGACTTATTGCACAACGCTCCCCGAGTGGAACTTTTCTCAGAAGCTGAAGCTGAACAAGCACGCCAAGACGCAGTTGATCTCTTGGAGGAAGAACGTGAGATGGCTTTGATCAGGTTGACCATCTATCAGCAAGACTTGCGTCGATTCCATGCCCGTAATGTAAGAGGTCGAGCATTCCACAAAGGAGATCTTGTACTCCGAGTACATCAGAAACGACCTCACAAGCTTGCTCCGGCCTGGGAAGGGCCCTTCATCATCACCAAGGTTCTCCACAACAGGGCGTATCACCTCTACAATGTAGCCATGAAGAAAGACGAGACATGCTCATGGAATGGGGATATACTCCGCCGTTTTTGTACCTAAACTCTCGAGTCGACGAGTTGTAATAAGAATCATTCAGTTTGCTTATCAAAGACAAGATTTTTGCAGTATCTTAACGATTGTTCCAAACACATGTGTTCAAATCCCCCAGTGGGTGGCTTAGCCGCGAACCTGATTCGCCTAAGTTAAAAAATCCTCCGAGTGAAGAGCAATCCTCTCACTCGGGGGCTTAGCCGCGAACCCGATTCGCCTAAGTTAAAAAACTGCTTCGAGTGAAGAGCAATCCTCTCACTCGGGGGCTTAGCCGCGACCCCATAATCACCTAAGTTAAAAAATCCTCTGAATGAAGAGAAATCCTCTCACTCGGGGGCTTAGCCGCGAACCCGATTTGCCTAAGTTAAAAAACTACTCCGAGTGAAGAGAAATCTTATCACTCGGGGGCTTAGCCACGACCCCGTAATCGCCTAAGTTAAAAAATCCTCCGAGTGAAGAGCAATCATCTCACTCAGAGGCTTAGCCGTGATCCCGTAATCGCCTAAGTTAAAAAATCCTCCGAGTGAAGAGCAATCCTCTCACTCGGGGGCTTAGCCGCGACCCCGTAATCGCCTAAGTTAAAAAATGCTTCGAGTGAAGAGCAATCCTCTCACTCAGAGGCTTAGCCGCGACCCCATAATCGCCTAAGTTAAAAAAATCCTCCGAGTGAAGAGGATTGCTCTCACTCGGAGGCTTAGCCGCGAGCCTGTAATCACCTAAGTTAAAAAATCCTACGAGTGAAGAGCAATCCTCTCGCTCAGGGGCTTAGCCGTGAACCTGATTTGCCTAAGTTAAAAACTACTCATAGTGGAGTCCGCTCCATACCGATCCGCAAGGACGACAAGGTGCAGGTCGTGTGAAACACCTAGCGCTCTTGCTCATGACCCTCTCGACGGAGCTGTGTCACAAGTACAATGTACGCTCCATCCCGATCCGCAAGGACGACGAGGTGCAGGTCGTGTGCGGCACCTAGTGCTCACGTCCACGAACCTCTCGTCAGAACTTCACCACAAATACAATGTCTGCTCCATCCCGATCCATCAGGGCAACGAGGTGCAGGTCGTGCATACCACTTGGCTCTCATGTCCATGACCTTCTCGTAGAGCTGCAAGTACAATGGCCTTGGGGGCGATTCGGCAAATGGTAAAAGCAAAGAAACCATATTCAAGAGAAAATCAAATTCAGATAAATCCAGCAAGGTCCAGAACCTCAAACGGCAGTACTCGGGCATCAGGCCTGAAGGAGTTTAATGGTTACAAAATCACTCGGCATTCCGAGGCAAATAAAAGTCAGGCTTAAAGTTTGTTCACTCAGCAGGAGGAGGGCTAGCTGGCTCGACGAACTCGTCCAGGTCGATTCCATCAGCAATACGAGTGGCAGCGTCGAGGAAGGTCTCCATGAAGGACTGGAAGTTATGTCTCTTGGTATTGGCAACCTTGAGGGCCACGAGCTTTTCTTCTTTGACTTCCTTGCAATGGACACAGACCAGAGACAGAGCCATGTCAGCACCGCACCGAGCAGATGACTTCTTCCACGCCCGCACTCGATCGGGGATCTCATTGAGTCGAGTCATCAGAGACTCGAGGTCATTCTAGAATGGCTCCCTCGGCCAGAGATCCGCGTCGTCCGTGATACCGCCACCTTTAGTCGAGCCAGATAATTGGTGACGCTGGCGAGGCAAGATTCCAGTCGCAACACGCTCATTGCAGCTTCATGCTTGATGGGGGAGTTTATAGGGTCCAGCTCGGTCTCAATCCGCCCGGTCTCTTCCTCAAAGTTTTGATAGAATTCCGCAAACACAAAAAATTGATGAGTCGACAGCTATATGAAGAGTCGACAATGGCAAATCAGTCGGACAAAGGAAAGTACCTTCAAGCATAAGGAACAGCTTCTTGGCGAGTCCTCCCAGATAAACCTCCAGTTCGTCTTTCTTCTGAGCGAGATCTCCAACTTTGTCGGTCAGAGCCACCTTGTCCTTCTTCAGCAGCACGACTTCTTTGTTGGCTTTAGTGATGGCAGTCTTCAGTTTGGCGTTTTCTTCTTCTAACTTGTCAACTGAAGCCAGCTTCTTGTCGGCAAGTTCAGTTTTCTCCCATGCCGTCTTCTGAGCTGCGGCAAGGTCAAGGTCCTTCTGCTCCAGTGCCTGCTTCATTTTGTCTAAGGAAATAACATTCTTTAGGCGAGTTTGGAGTTGTCTGTATTCACTACGCACATCTGTTCGAGTGGAGTCACTCGGTTCAAAAGGCGAAAAGTAAAGCTAGCAAAGCAAACAATCGAAAAGTGGTTACCTCCCATAGCAGCTGTTTCATCCTTGGCCTTCTGCAGATTTTGCTTAGCCAGTTCCAGATCAAGGCTGAGCTGAATTTGTTTTTGCGCTCGTTCAACGAAGTGAGCCCCGAATGCACAAGATTTCTGCAATCAACAGATAAGACACGTCAGTTAACAGTGGATGAACAAAGATCGATCGCTTCTGAGCGATAAGATACAAGTTAACATCATTACGGCAAAAAGAGTTCTAAGATAACTGCCGAATCAAAACATTCAATAGTAGTCTCGGGGACTACACCTAGTGGGTGCACTTAGCGTGCCCCACTGCTTCGACTTTTCAATTGACATGGTCCGCCAAAAAAACAAAAAGAAGAGAAGAAAATACTTATTCTCAAACCACCGCCGACTGCCGCAGTCAACCGTGGTCTCAGGGACTACACCCAGTGGGTGGACTCAGCGTGCCCCCACTGGTCCGAATTCCACTCGAGACGACCTGTCTAGACCGGGTGGAATAATAGTAAAGAGACATTTTGACAAAAGACCCCCGTCGAACCAACCATTCGACGGTGGCCTCGGGGAATACACCAAGTGGGTGCACTCTGCGTGCCCCCACTGACTCAAAAATTCACTCGACGCAACCTAGTCGACTCAAGTGGAAAACAACTTAGCAAGAGATGAAGCACCCAGTGGGCGTATAGTTGCAAGATGTAGACTCATGACAAATGCACATTAAAGGTTACAAAGCACATCAGTTTTCGGGTAGCATATCCTAACAGAACAGGCGTCAAGATAAAGATCAGTCGAAAGTCAACTAAACTGGACATTGGACTAGAGAGCTGAGCTAGCGTCATAAGCAGCTTGACTGGCCTCACGCACCACCTTCATCTGCTCCATCATAAGGCTTGCCTGGCGGATAGCTTCCTTGGCAGCACTCACCTGGTCCTCCGGGACATGATGGGTGACGAAGGGTGGAGCTTGTGGAATGGTCGGAGCAGCCAGGAGATCTGAGGTATGAAATTGCACAGACGGAGCAAGGTCTTGGGCAGTCGACGCCAAAGGGCGATCAGTCGACAATGGATCGGCAAAAGAAACAGAAGCTCATGCTGGGTCTCCTGATTGTTGAATCACTGGTTCTGGCACTGGTGTCGACTGAGACACCTTGCTCGCAGGCGCCCTCCTGCTCAAGGTCCTGCTCTTTCTTCCCATGATCTGCTGAGGCACGTCTTCATCATCGTCCAGAAGATCAATGACATTCAGTGATGCTGCAAAGGACTCGACAGTCAGAGCTCAGTCGATTGGCAGTACAAGTTGACAAAATGAGAGAAAAGTGATGGAGTTGTACCTGCTTTGGAAGTGGCCGCATCCTTAGTCTCCTCATCGTCTTGGTCCTTGTCGATGTCCATGAAGGTCACGGAAGTAGCAGTGCTGAAAGCGTTAGAACTAACTCGGTTAAGCATCAGAATGAGTCGACAAACATGCAATAGTTCCCAAACAACGCGAGAAAGGGAAAAAGAAGGTAAAATACTTATGCAGAGGTGACGAGCACATCCACTTCGATCTTGGGCAAAGCCTTCCGAGGTTTCAAAGGAGTAGTCTTAAGCTGCTTGGCAGCCTTTTCAGTCGGCATCGGAGACGAAGTCCGAGCGCATTTGTGCTCTTGGGCTCTGGAGGAACTACCTTGCCACGCTCGCCCGCAGGGTCCTGAGATTGCTTAGATCGACTCCGAATGAGGTGGTGATTCGACCTCCTCGCCGCCGCCCGAGTCATCACTGTTGTCTTCATGATCATCAGGGGACTGCCACTCGCCACTTTCGTCTGTGCTTTCCGTTCCCTCCTAGGTTTGCTCCCCGTTCGACATCGAGTACAACTCAGTATAAATCTGCAGGCAAAGAGTCAAACAGGCATCCATCAGTCTCAAAGACTGCCACAAATCATAACAAGAATATATTCGGAAACAAAGGTCAAACTTTTTCCGGCTCGTTTTCGGCACTGAAGGGGACGACTCTCCTGGACCCCCTGGTGTTGTCTTTGTTGCCAGTGATACTCCGCAGCCACTGCTCCACCGTCTCCTCAGAGACTTCCTCAGGGTCGACCTGAGCGGTGTTGTTAGGGCCTGAGTACATCCACATCGGATGATCGCGGGCTTGAAGGGGCTGGATGCGTCTGCTGAGAAACACCTCCAACAAATCCATGCCAGTCATGTCGTCACGTACTAGTTGGACTACTCGGTCGACTAGCATTGACACCTCTTCCTTCTCTGTCGGAGTCATGATAAGCGAAGAGGGTTGGCTGACTCGGTCCATGGTGAAGGGGGGAAGGCCGGTCGACTGACCAGGAGTCGGAATGTCTCGAAAGTAGAACCAGGTCGACTGCCACCCTCTAACCGAGTCAGGAAGGGTCATGGCTGGGAAAGTACTTCTACCCCTAGTCTGAAACCCTAAACCGCCGCACATTTGAATCACGTGCATCCTCTCGTCACTCGGATTTGCCTTCTTCACAGTCTAGGAGCAGCAAGTAAAGATGTGCTTGAATAAACCCCAATGTGGTCGACAACCCAAGAAGTTTTCGCATAGAGAGATGTATGCGACGAGGTATGTGATTGTGTTGGGGGAGAAATGATGAAGTTGAACAACAAAAAAGTTCAAGAACCCTCGGAAAAAGGGTGCGGAGGTAGACTGAAACCACGGTCGACATGAGTAGCAAGGAGAACGCACTCACCCTCCTGCGGTTGAGGCTCGGTCTCGGTCCCCGGAAGCCTCCAAGATCCGTGAGCGATCAGGCCCCCGCTGGCCATGTCCCCCAAATCCTCCTTCGGAATTGCTGAGCGGATCCAGTCCCCCTGGATCCAACCAGGCGACAGACCGGACCTCGATGACGATCCTTGACTCGTCTTCTTGCCCTTTGCCGCCACCGTCACCTTTTTCGCGCGCTCCAAGGCCGCCGTCTTGTCCTTTCCCATCGCGGTGAACTATGCACGGGCAGGGCAGCGGCATCAAGAGTGGAGGCAGACACGATGGAGAGGCAGAGGAGGAAGAAGGGGAATAGGGCACACTGTGCAACACATCGGCTTCGACGCCTTTTATGAGGATGTTTCTGAGTGGCTGACTCGTGGGCCGAAGAGATCCTGTCAAATCCCACAACAGCAGTGCGTCGGATACGTGGTGAAAAAGGTGGCGCGAGAATTGAGGCGCCTCTGTATATCCACTCCGTTTACTGCGGCATGCCCTGTTCCGCGCACTTCCCTGAAATTTCGAATCCCGTGAGATCCGGGAACTGCTGAGGAATCAATCGTGCCAAAGATTTTGTACCATATCAACACACGAAGATCGCCGGTTAAGTTCACTCGACAGCCTCTGAATCAATCAAGGCGACTGAAACAAGTCCGAAGCTTCAGCATGACTCGCCAATCCAGATGTAATACCTCCAAAGTATGGAATCGGGTCGAAGTCAGCTTGAGCTCCTTCTTCACCCGGACCTTAATCCATTCAGGGGCTAATGACGATGACATGTACCTAGGGTAGTGTCATAGGCCTGACCTAGACACCCTACCCAAGGACACTGCCCTAGATGTTGCGTTCTACGGTAGGGTGCGTTGACTGCAAATTTAAATTTTCCTACGCAGAGAACAACCAAGAACATGCTATGGGAGATAGATCACAGATCGTTACCACTAGACGCGCAGTGCCGTGCAGCAGAAGAAGAGTTGGGGCAGCGCGTCCGCGTGGATCGTCTCCTCGTGCGATCTCCCTCGAACAGTCAATCGTCGAATCCCGCGTACAGGTTCGCCGGAGCGGCGCAAGTGCACTGCCTCTAACGGTATCCACACGTGCATGAGGAACACCATGCAGCGGACTGCTTGGTCCGATCACACAGTCGGCGGTCGAGTGGAGGTGGCTATTCGCAACACATGCAAACCCTAGTGACAGCGCCGAAGCGATCAACCTCCTGAGAGTGCCGCACCTCCACTTTATATAGGAATCCATCGTGGGCTCAACACTTGGGCCCCGCATGGACCCTAAAGCCCAAAATCTGTTCGACCGGGATATGAGTCCGAGTAGGATCACATCTGACTCGTGGAGTCTGATCTGGCCTCATAGGTTCCTTCCCTTAAGCGCGTGACCCCTTAGGTTCAAGTCGGCTTGGTCGCAGGTCAGATCACCTCCAACCTGTTCGGCTGGTAGCGGCCTCTAGCAAGGCGTGCCAACCACCAATCAGATAATGAAGCCGGTTGGCGAACCTATACATCACACTTCCATTCCTTTTGCGACACGGTATATGTTGTCGGGATCAAGGCGAGTCTGTCATCCTTGTGCTAGCCCGACCTCTTTCTCGTTCTAGTGATGCCGACCACAAACCAGATTATCTCATAATCCTTGTCGCATGGCCATGCTTATCCTAGTCAGATCACATGAGGGGCCCAGAGTATATCTCTCCTGATCGGAGGGGCAAATCCCATCTTGCTCGACCATGTCTCGCAGCATGGGTCTGGACAAGCCTGAAACCTACCTTTGTAACTACCCAGTCACGGAGTAGCGTTTGGTTGGCCCAAAGCAAGTCTGTTACGATCTCGAGTACATGCGCCAACTCAGGTCTTAGGACATAGAACATATGTTGTACTAGAGACTCATAGATGACACATTGTTGCGTCTCATAGTTGGGTTTGTCCGACTCAAACCTTATCTCAACTCTGACCGACTACGTCGAATCCGACCAGATCCTTCCAAGTCCATATTATCCGGTTAGCATCCAATGCTCCATGGCTAGTGAGACCAAGCCATCGACCGTGTCATATGCTAGTCTAGTCGGCTGTGCGTCCACACAGCCCTTTCGACTAGGGACCTTTTAGGACGTTCATCATACAATGCGTAGTCCCACAAACAAGTCACGTACTTGCTGATACACATCATTGATAATGTCCAAGGACTATCTTTATTCATAAACACATAGGAAATATCATCATACATGATTGCCTCTAGGGCATATCTCCAACACTAGAGGCAAAGACATTCAAAGCACAAGAAGAGAAACCAACTGAGTTATCGAGGAGTGCAATCCACTCGACCTTCAACCTCACTCGGATACCCCAATTCCATTCGACCAAGAGAATGAGTCACTCGACGATACAAGAAATCACTCGGAGTTGAGAAGGCCTAACATCACTCAGGATGGAAACGGTCAGGCAATCACTCTATAAACTTAAAGATCATTTATACTACTTTATTGCTAGCATTATCAGTAATGCTCTATCTTAATGTACATTGAACTCTTTGTAACGTGGGCTGGCTGGGGTCCTGGCGCACTCTATATAAGCCACCCCTGCACTGGCACAAGGGTTCGCACCCCCTGTAACTCTCACGCATAAACCAGTCGACCAAGCCTCTGGGCACCGAGACATAGAGCTGTTACTTCTTCTGAGAGGGGCCTGAACTCGTAAATCTTGCATGCACAACCTTGCCATAGCTAGGATCTTGCCTCCTCCTACGTACTCCCTATTCTACTGTCAGACTTACTCCCACAACAAGGGGTGATTAGACTAGTTGACCAAATAAAACCTAGCCTTTTCTCAATTTTAGTTCTTGGCAAGTTTTAGCAATTCACACAAGTCAAGCAACACCCTACACATGCAAGTCTAGATAGTATGCAACGGAAAGTAAAGACTTTGCATATGAACGTAAAGGAGGGATCGGAGAAATCAAACACAATGAACACATGGTGATTTTTGGCATGGTTCCGATAGGTGGTGCTATCGTACGTCCACGTTAATGAAGACTTCAGCCCATAGAGGGTAACGGTCGCGCGAGTTCATCGAGGGCTCCACCCACAAAGGTTCCACGAAGGAGCAACCTTGTCTATGCCACTTTGGCTTCCGTTCACGAAGGATTAGCCTCAATCGGGGTTCTTTCAAACTTCTCATGCCATTGCTTAGGAGCTTGTTTAAGGCCATATAAATTTCCTCGTTCAACTCTCCACTGGGGAAAGCCGTCTTAACATCCATTTGATGAACGAGAAGACCGTGTGAGGCAACTAGTGATAGTAGCACCCGAATAGTGGCAAGTCTAGCCACAGGTGAGTAAGTATCAAATAAGTATCCACCTTCTTTCTGGGTATAACCCTTGGCCACAAGTCTTGCCTTGTACTTTTCAATTGTACCATCAGGTCTGAGCTTTTTTTTGAACACCCACTTACATCCTACAGGTTTACACCCATAAGGACGATCAGTGATTTCCCAGGTTCCGTTAGCTAAGATGGAATCCATCTCGCCACAAACAGCTTCCTACCAGTAGTCAGCATCAGAAGATGCGTATGCTTCTGAAATAGTCATGGGTGTGTCAACCATGAGGTACACAATGAAATCATCACCAAAGGATTTTGAAGTCCTCAGTCTCTTACTCCTTACAGGAGTTTCATTTTCATCCTCCATAGGATTCTCAACGTGTTCCATCGCAATGGTGGGTTTAGAAAATAGAACTAATTTCTAACTAGATAGAGTAGGTATCTCCTGATTTGATGAACTCGACATATCCTTCATATGAAATATGTCCTCAAAGAAAGTCACATCATTCGACTCCATAATTGTACCAACATACATGTTGGATATTGTTGGGGATATTACTACTGGACGTAAATCGGCCAGGATTAGCCGGGTTAACTTTATGAAGATTAGAAGCGCATGAAGACATATGGATGATGGCGCTTTACGAAGGCCCAAGGCCCAAAGGCGGGTTAAGGCCTGTAGATGTAAACCGACTCTTTCATGTAACTTGTATTGTAAGTTAGAAGGAATAGAGACCGAGCCGGATACGTTTATGATCCGGCCTCGGGACTCTGTAAACCGGCGGGCGTCAACCTATGTATATAAAAGGACAACCCGACAGCGGTTTAGGGGTGGGACAACAGACAACAACTCGAGAGCCAGGCAAAGCAGATTCGCTCCCTGGTCATCAAAACCCTAGCAACACCAACACAACTAGACGTAGGCTTTTACCTTCATCGAAGGGGTTGAACTAGTATAAAAACCCTCGTGTCCCTTGTCCGGTTTAACCCCTTTAAGCTAACCCGTAGCGATGGCTCCACGACTAAGTCCTTTCACGAGGACATCTGCCGTGACAAAACCACGACAGTTGGCGCCCATCGTGGGGCTATCGCACGATGGTTTCGAGTTCTTGAAGGGCAGCTTCGAAGGACCCAAGGGATACGTTGTGGGCCAGATGACGAAGAGTCGTCGCAGCAAGCTCTACATCAACGATGCAGGATCGGGTCCTGAGGCCGGTCAATTGAATACGGGTACCGGGTCCCCTTTGGTGGGATTCACGTCTTCACCGAGAAGATCGGCGAACCGGGCCATGAGCCGGACAGCTGCACCGACATCGTCGAGATGGCTCAGCGTGCAAGCTCTGCCTAGGTTCAGCCCGCAGCAAGGCATGTTTTCGTAGGTGTCATCCACGAAGCAGAATATGAGGATGAATCGGCATCTGATGGAGAAACCATTGTCTGTTCTGATGACGAGTCTTCAACCAGAGAGACCGAGTCGTTGTATCAGCTGCAGGACGGTCGGATTACTAGAGGTTCCGATGGCAACAGTATTCCGGACCCCCTCGATCTGCCAAGCCGGGTCGCAGTCTTCATGGCCGGTACATACCCAGCACAACACTCTTCTACCGCCGCGGCAATGCTCTCCGTTTCAGCAACAGCAACGCCAGCGGGAGCAGGGGGCTCTGCGCCACCTCCGGCTCAGGTTTTGTCTGATTTGTTTGATGCTTTGGCAACATTGGTGGCAGCAGAAGTGGATGCAACAACCCGAGATCAGCACAATGTGGAGATTTCAAAGGTGAAAGATCAGATAACTCAGGCTAAAGCGGACCTGGTAGCAGAGAACGCCAGGATGGCTACAGAACGGGCCAAGCTGGAAGCCCAGGCCTACCGGCTTAGGCTAGATCAGAGTGCCTCAGATGATGTCATGAGGAGATACCGGTCGCACCTCCTACCGGGTTATGAGCCAAAAATCTCTTCAGCACGCCAGGAGCAGGAACCAGTAACCAGCCGGTGGGAAACCGGACTTAGGCACCGGGAACAGGAGCGCCGGTTCAGCCGCGCACGATGAACCCCCCTCGTCAGAACAACATTGTGCCACAGTACGTTCCGAAGCCTCCGGGGCATTACGCGAACCTGTTGGATAACATTGTGGTCGTCGCTTCATGTTTGGCAGCCCTCCAAATGGACGGCGAGTCACCAGTGGCGATTGAGACACGACGGGCCAGAGAGCTCCTTCAAACAACTTTAAACCAGCAGCAGGCTTATTCGCATAGTCGCGAGAGGATTCATTCCACCCCCCGCCCGAGTCGGAGCTACAGCAGGCACGTTGAGGATGAGCCGGCCGTGTCAAGCAGTGCACGTCACTGTAACTCGCCCCAAGGGCATAACCCAACAGGTGGTGGTGCTAATGTGTAGGATGTGGTGGATCATGGTCGTGTACGTCGAGAAGCCGAGCTAGCAGCTCAGCACGCAGCTCGTCAACCTACTCCGGTTCGTCTTACCGCTTCAGTAGAGCCAGGCGTGGTCTTCAGTTCTTTAGGGGTGTCGTGTCTTACCCCCGCGTTGCGTAATGTACGACTGCCCAAGGATTTTAAAGGCCCTCGTAAAGTGCCCAATTACACCGTTGATAACCCACAAGTATAGGGGATCGCAGCAGCTTTTGAGGGTAGAGCATTCAACCCAAATTTATTGATTCGACACAAGGGGAGCCAAAGAATAATATCAAGTATTAGTAGCTGAGTTGTCATTCAACCACACCTGGAAACTTAGTATCTGCAGTAAAGTGTTTAGTAGCAAAATAATATGATAGTGATGGTAACGGTAACAAAAGAGTAACGAAAGTAAAGTAATGTTTTTGGTATTTTGTAGTGATTGTAACAATAGCAACGGGAAAGTAAATAAGAGTAAACCAGTATATGGAAAGCTCATAGGCATCGGATCAGTAATGGATAATTACGCCGGATGCGGTTCGTCATGTAACAGTCATAACATAGGGCGATACAGAACTAGCTCCAATTCATCAATGTAATGTAGGCATGTATTCTGAATATAGTCATACGTGCTTATGGAAAAGAACTTGCATGACAACTTTTGTCCTACCCTCCCGTGGCAGCGGGGTCCTAATGGAAACTAAGGGATATTAAGGTCTCCTTTTAACAGAGAACCAGAACAAAGCATTAGCACATAGTGAATACATGAACTCCTCAAACTACGGTCATCACCGGTAAGTATCCCGATTATTGTCACTTCGGGGTTAACGGATCATAACACATAATAGGTGACTATAGACTTGCAAGATAGGATCAAGAACACTCCTATATTGATGAAAACATAATAGGTTCAGATCTGAAATCATGGCACTCGGGCCTAGTGACAAGCATTAAGCATAGCGAAGTCATAGCAACATCAATCTCAGAATATAGTGGATACTAGGGATCAAACCCTAACAAAACTAACTCGATTACATGATAAATCTCATCCAACCCATCACCGTCCAGCAAGCCTACAATGGAATTACTCACACACGGCGGTGAGCATCATGAAATTGGTGATGGAGGATGGTTGACGATGACGATGGCAATGGATTCCCCTCTTCGGAGCCCCGAACGGACTCTAGATCAGCCCTCCCGAGAGGTTTTAGGGCTTGGCGGCGGCTCCGTATCGTAAAACGCGATGATTTATTCTCTTCTATTTTTTTCTCCCTAAAAGCAGATATATAAGTTGGAGTTGGAGTCGGGAGGTCTCCAGGGGCCCACGAGGTAGGGGGCGCGCCCTAGGGGGGGGGCGCCCCCCACCCTCGTGGAAAGGGTGTGGGCCCCCTGGTCTTCATCTTTGGCAAGGATTTTTTATTATTTATTGTAAGATATTCCGTGGAGTTTCAGGTCATTCCGAGAACTTTTGTTTTCTGCACATAAAACAACATCATGGCAGTTCTGCTGAAAACAACGTCAGTCCGGGTTAGTTCCATTCAAATCATACAAGTTAGAGTCCAAAACAAGGGCAAAAGTGTTTGGAAAAGTAGATACGACGGAGACGTATCAACTCCCCCAAGCTTAAACCCTTGCTTGTCCTCAAGCAATTTAGTTGACAAACTGAAGGAAATAAAGAAAAACTTTTCAAACTCTGTTTGCTCTTGTTGTTGTAAATATCTCAAGCTAGCATTCAAGTTGTCGGCAAAGATTATAACTAACCACACTTGCAATAATTCTCAGATCTCATAATTACCCATATCAATAGCATAATCAACTAGCAAGCCATAATAATAAATATCGGATGACAACACTTTCTCAAAACAATCATAATATGATATAATAAGATGGTATCTCGCTAGCCCTTTCTGAGACCGCAAAACATAAATGTAGAGCACCTTTAAAGATCAAGGACTGACTAGACATTGTAATTCATGGTAAAAGAGATCCAATCATAGTCACACCCAATATAAATTACAGTGATGAATGCAAATGACAGCTGCGCTCTCCAGCTAGTGCTTTTAATAAGAGGGTGATGACTCAACATAAAAGTAAATGGATAGGCCCTTCGCAGAGGGAAGCAGGGAATTGTAGAGGTGCCAGAGCTCGGTTTTGAAATAGAGATAATTAATATTTTGAGCGGTATACTTTCATTGTCAACATAACAACCAATAGATGGCGATATCTTCCATGCTACACACACTATAGGCGGTTCCCAAACAGAATGGTAAAGTTTATACTCCCCCTCCACCAACAAACATCAATCCATGGCTTGCTCGAAATAACGAGTGCCTCCAACTATCAATAGTCCCAGGGGAGTTTTTTTTCGCAATTATTTTGATTTAGTTTGCATAAAGCATGGGACTGGGCATCCCGGTGACCAGCCATTTTCTCGTGAGTGAGGAGCGGAGTCCACTCCTCTTGAGAATAACCCACCTAACATGGAAGATACAGGCAGCCCTAGTTGATACATGAGCTATTCGAGCATACAAAACAAGATATTTATTTGAAGGTTTAGAGTTTGGCACATACAAATTTACTTGGAACGGCAGGTAGATACCGCATATAGGAAGGTATAGTGGACTCATATGGAATAACTTTGGGGTTTAAGGGATTGGATGCACAAGCAATATTCCCGCTTAGTACAGGTGAAAGCTAGCAAAAGACTGGGAAGCGACCAACTAGAGAGCGACAACAGCCATGTACATGCATTAAAATTAATAAACATTGGATGCAAACATGAGTAGGATATAATCCACCATGAACATAAATATCGTGAAGGCTATGTTGATTTGTTTCAACTACATGCGTGAACATGTGCCAAGTCAAGTCACTTAAATCATTCAAAAGAGGATACCACCCTATCATACCACATCATAACCATCTCAATAGCATGTTGGCACACAAGGTAAACCATTATAACTCATAGCTAATCAAGCATGGCACAAGCAACTATGATCTCTAATTGTCATTGCAAACATGTTTATTCATAACAAGCTGAATCAAGAATGATGAACTCATCATATTTACAAAAACAAAAGAGGTCGAGTTCATACCAGCTTTTCTCATCTCAGTCAGTCCATCATATATCATCATAATTGCCTTTCACTTGCACGACCCAACGATGTGAATAATAATAAGAGTGCACGGCATTGGACTAAGCTGGAATCTGCGAGCATTCAATAAACAGGAGAAGACAAAGCAATATGGGCTCTTTTGTCAGATCAACAATAATACATATAAGAGCCACTTCAACAATTTAATTATGGTCTTTTCCCATCGAACCCCAAAGAAAAGAAAAGAAATAAAACTATTTACACGGGAAAGCTCCCAACAAGCAAAGAAGAACAGGAAATATTTTTGGGTTTTCTTTTTAATTACTACTACAAGCATGGAAAGTAAATTACTACTATTTTTTGGTTTTTCTTAAGGTTTATTAAACACACAAGAAGAAAGCATAAAAAGGAAAATAAACTAGCATGGATGATACAATGGAAAAGTATGAGCACCAACATCTAGCAATGAGTGTGTGTGAACATAAATGTAATGTCGGTGGGAAATACGTACCCCCCTAGCTTAGGCTTTTGGCCTAAGTTGGTCTATGGCCACGGCTGGCCTGACTGATATCCGTAGTAAAAGTTGGGGTCGTACTGAGATGCAGCAGCTATCGCCTCCTGAGCTGCAGTGTGGCGACGAGTGGCCTCCGCTCTCCCCTCGTACTCATCTGCCTCCTCTCTGGTAATAGTATATCCTCCTCTTGTCTGATAATCAAAGAAAGCAGGAGCAGGGAGAGTAATATGGACAGCACGGCGTCTGTCAAAGATTAGTCGGTACTGGAGAGGTGATTCGTTCCTCTTGACAAAATGGTGGTGAACCATAGCATTAAAATCTAGATAGGCAAGAGGTAATTCAATATCATCTTCGCGTACATCTATACCAAGAAAATTAGCTACGTGGGTTGCATAAATTCCTCCAAAGAAATCTCCATTATATCTATTATGATGCAACCTATGAGCTACTATGGCTCCCAACTGATAAGATTGGTCTCCTGACACAGCACTCCTGAGAATGCTAAGGTCAGGGACACACATGTGACATGCTTCATCCTTAGCATTTATGCACCTACCTATGAAGAGAGCAAAATAATGTATAGCAGGAAAGTGAATGCTCTATATGGTAGCTTGCGTTATATCTCTAGATTCCCCTACAGTTATACTAGCAAGAAAGTTTCTAAATTCAGATTTAGGGGAATCCCTAACACTACCCCATTGTGGAAGTTTGCATGCAGTGGTAAAATCCTCTAAGTCCATGGTATAAGATTTATCATAAAGATCAAACAGGACAGTTGGAGAGTTACGTGAAGTGGAAAATTCAAACCTCCTCACAAAGGAACTAGTGAGGTTATGATACTGACTGCACTTCTCTTCCTCGAAGCTCAAAAGATCAGCATTACACAAATATGCATTGAATTCTTCTTTTATTCCCGCTCGATCCATAAAATTTTCAGAAGGCCACTCGCAAGGACGCACTAGAGCATATCTTGGTGGCTCTTTGTCAGCATCACGCATTGCAAGCCTGGGTCCTTGCTTCTTTGAAGAACCACCTTGGAACATCTTCCTAAGCATTTTTCTTCCTCTGAAAAATTCAAGGAACAATCTCCCCAAGTAGTTTTGTGAGAGGTGCTTTGAGCAAGGAGATCAAAAATTACAGCAAAGAGGGCTGGAACTCGTGCTTGAGTTGGTTTTTCGTGTTTGTGGGAGGAAGAATAAGAGGATGGGTGCAGGAATAAGTGGAGGAGGGCCACCGTGGGCCCACGAGGCAGGGGGGCGCGCCCTAGGGGGGTGGGCGCGCCCTCCACCCTCGTGGCAAGGTGGTTGGCCCCCCTGGTGTGTTCTTTGCACCATAAATCCTCAGATATTCCCGAAAAAATCATATTAAATTGGCATGTCATTCTGAGGACTTTTATTTTTGGGATATTTTTATGTTGTACGGATAAGTCAGGAAACAGACAGAAAATACTATTTTTTGCTTTATTTCAACTAAATAACAGAATGTATAGATAGGGTACAAAAGGTTGTGCTTCTAGTTTCATCCATCTCATGCTCGTCAAAAGGAATCCACTAACAAGGTTGATCAGGTCTTGTTAACAAACTCATTCCGATTAACATGAAACCGGAGAAATTTCGAATAACACTAGGTTACCTCAACGGGGATATGCACATCCCCAATAATAAGTATATCATATTTCTTCTTGACAGTAGGAGGAGGAAATTCAAAACCTCCAAATATAATCGATGGAATTTTTCCGATAGAATTGATACTATGAACTTGAGGTTGTTTCCTTGGAAAGTGTACCGTATGCTCATTACCATTAACATGAAAAGTGACATTGCCTTTGTTGCAATCAATAACAGCCCTTGCAGTAGTAAGAAAAGGTCTTCCAAGAATAATAGACATACTAACGCCCTCGGGAGTATCAAGAATAACAAAGTCCGTTAAAATAGTAACGTTTGGAACCACAATAGGCACATCCTCACAAATACCGACAGGTATAGCAGTTGATTTATCAGCCATTTGCAAAGATATTTCAGTAGGTGTCAACTTATACAAGTCAAGTCTACGATATAAAGAGAGAGTCATCACACTAACACCGGCTCCAAGATCACATAAAGCAGTTTTAACATAGTTTCTTTTAATGGAGCATGGTATAGTAGGTACTCCTGGATCTCCAAGTTTCTTTGGTATTCCACCTTTAAAAGTATAAATTAGCAAGCATGGTGAAAATTTCAGCTTCCGGTATCTTTCTTTTATTTGTAACAATATCTTTCATGTACTTAGCATAAGGATTCATTTGAGCATATCAGTCAATCACATACGTAAAAAGATAGGTCTAATCATTTCAGCAAAGTGCTCAAAATCATCATCATCCTTTTTCTTGGATGGTTTGGGAGGAAAAGGCATGGGTTTCTGAACCCAAGGTTCTCTTTCTTTACCATGTTTCCTAGCAACAAAGTCTTTCTTATCATAACATTGATTCTTTTATTGTGGGTTATCAAGATCAACATCAGGTTCAATTTCTACATCATTATCATTACTAGGTTGAGCATCATTATGAACATCATCATTAAAGTTTTCATTAGGTTCATGTTCATTGCCAGGTTGTGTTTCAGCATCAGACATAGAGATATCATTTGGATTATCAGGTGGTTCAGCAATAGGTTCACTAGAAGTTTGCACAGTTCTATCATTCTTCTTTTTCTTCCTTTTAGAAGAACTAGGTGCATCAATTTTATTTCTCTGAGAATCTTTCTCAATTCTCTTAGGGTGGCCTTCAGGATACAAAGGTTCCTAAGGCATTCTACCAGTTCTAGTAGCCACTCTAACAACATAATCATTTTTCTTATTATTCATCTCATCGAGCAATTCTTTTTGAGCTTTAAGTACTTGTTATACTTGAGTGGTAACCATAGAAGCATGTTTGCTAACAAGTTTAAGTTCATCTCTAATATTAGACATATAATCACCCAAGTATTTAATCATATCAACATCTTGTTTTAATTGTCTACCAAAATAAGCATTGAAGTCTTCTGGCTTAAACATAAAATTATCAAACTCATCGAAGCACTGACTAGCAATTTTAGTAGGAGGGATTTCAGCTTTATCATATCTATAGAGAGAATTTACCTTTACTACCTGTGTCGGGTTATCGAGGTCTGGAGGTTCTTCAATAAATAAAGGATTAAGATCATATGTTTCTTCAATAGGCGGTAAATTAAGACCATGTATTTCTTCAATAGGAGGTAAATTCTTAACATCTTCAGCTTTAATACATTTTTCTTTCATAGATTTCTTTGCCTCTTGCATATCTTCAGGACTGAGAAATAGAATACCTCTCTTCTTCGGAGTTGGTTTAGGAATAGGCTCATTAATTGGAGCAGGAGCTGGCTTAGGAGGTGCACAATTATTTTCATTTGTCAACATATTGTTCAATAAGATTTCAGCTTCATCCGATGTTCTTTCCCTGAAAAGAGAACCAACACAACTATCCAGGTAATCTCTGGAAGCATCGGTTAGTCCATTATAAAAGATATCAAGTATTTCATTTTTCTTAAGAGGATGATTAGGCAAAGCATTAAGTAACTTGAGAAGCCTCCCCCAAGCTTGTGGGAGACTCTCTTCTTCAATTTGCACAAAGTTGTATATTTCCTTTAAAGCAGCTTGTTTCTTATGAGCAGGGAAATATTTAGTAGAGAAGTAATAAATCATATCCTGGGGACTACGCAGACAACCAGGATCAAGAGAATTAAACCATATCTTAGCATCACCCTTTAATGAGAACGGAAATATTTTGAGGATATAAAAGTAGCGAGATCTCTCATCATTAGTGAACATGGTGGCTATATCATTTAATTTTGTAAGATGTGCCACAACAGTTTCAGATTCATAACCATGAAAAGGATCAGATTCAACCAAAGTAATTATATCAGGATCAACAGAGAATTCATAATCCTTATCAGTAACACAGATAGGTGAAGTAGCAAAAGCAGGGTCAGGTTTCATCCTAGCATTTAGAGATTGCTTATTCCATTTAGCTAATAACCTTTTGAGTTCATATCTATCTTTGCAAGCTAAAATAGCAAAAGAAGCTTCTTGATCAAATAAATAACCCTCAGGAATAACAAGTGATTCTTCATCATCACTTTCATCATCATAATCAGATTCCATATTTTCAATTTCTCTAGCCCTAGCAAGTTGTTCATCGAGAAAATCACTAAGTGGCATAGTAGTATTAGGCATAGAGGTAGTTTCATCATAAGTATCATGCATAGCAGAAGTGGCATCATCAATAATATGTGACATATCAGAACGAATAGCAGAAGCAGGTGTAGGTGTCGCAAATTTACTCATAACAGAAGGTGAATCAAGTGCGGAGCTAGATGGCAGTGCCTTACCTCCCCTCGTAGTTGAGGGATAGATCTTGGTTTTTGGATCTCTCAAGTTCTTCATAGTGTCCAGCAGATATAAATCCCAAGTGACTCAAAGAATAGAGCTATGCTCCCCGGCAACGGCGCCAGAAATTAGTCTTGATAACCCAAAAGTATAGGGGATCGCAACAACTTTCGAGGGTAGAGTATTCAACCCAAATTTATTGATTCGACACAAGGGGAGCCAAAGAATATTCTCAAGTATTAGCAGCTGAGTTGTCAATTCAACCACACCTGGATAACTTAATATCTACAGCAAAGTGTTTAGTAGAAAAGTAATATGATAGTAGTGGTAACGATGGCAAAAGGTAACAGTAGCAAAAGTAATATTTTTGGGTTTTGTAGTGATTGTAACAGTAGCAGCGGAAAATTAAATAAGTGAAGAACAATATAGGAAAAGCTCGTAGGCATTGGATCGGTGATGGAGGATTATGTCGGATGCGATCGATCATGCAACAATTATAACATAGAGTGACACCGAACTAGCTCTAGTTCATCAATGTAATGTAGGCATGTATTCCGAATATAGTCATACATGCTTATGGGAAAGAACTTGCATGACATCTTTTGTCCTACCCTCCCGTGGCAGCGGCGTCCTATTGGAAACTAAGGGATATTGAGGCCTCCTTTTAATAGAGTACCGGACCAAAGCATTAACACATAGTGAATACATGAACTCCTCAAACTACGGTCATCACTGGTAAGTATCCCGATTATTGTCACTTCGGGGTTAACGGATCATAACACATAATAGGTGACTATAGACTTGCAAGATAGGATCAAGAACTCTCATATATTGATGAGAACATAATAGGTTCAGATCTGAAATCATGGCACTCGGGCCCTAGTGACAAGCATTAAGCATAGCAAATTCATAGCAACATCAATCTCAGAACATAGTGGATACTAGGGATCAAACCCTAACAAAACTAACTCGATTACATGATAAATCTCATCCAACCCATCACCGTCCAGCAAGCCTACGATGGAATTACTCACGCACGGCGATGAGCATCATGAGATTGGTGATGGAGGAAGGATGATGATGATGATGGCGACAGATTCCCCTCTCCGGAGCCCTGAACGGACTCCAGATCAGCCCTCCGGAGAGAGTTGAGGGCTTGGCGGCGGCTCCATATCGTAAAACACGATGAATCCTTCTCCCTAATTTTTTTTCTCCCCGAACATGAATATATGGAGTTGGAGTTGAGGTCGGTGGAGCGTCAGGGGGCTCACGAGGCACGGGGCACGCCCAGGGGGTAGACGCCCCCACCCTCGTGGACAGGGTGTGGGCCCCCTGACGTGGATCTTTCTTCCAGTATTTTTTTATATATTCCAAAAATAATCTCCGTTGATTTTCAGGTCATTCCGAGAACTTTTATTTTTGCACGAAAATAACACCATGGCAATTCTGCTGAAAATAGCGTCAATCCGGGTTAGTTCCATTCAAATCATGCAAGTTAGAGTCCAAAACAAGGGCAAAAGTGTTTGTAAAAGTAGATACGACGGAGACGTATCAACCGTCGATTTGCAACCAGAGTCATGGGTTGAAAGTTATGAGATGGCAATGGAGATGCTGGATGTGGATGAAGCGGTGTGTGCTAAATACTTCACCATGATGTTGGAGGGGACAACTCGTACTTGGTTAAAGAGCTTACCGGCTAACTCTGTCGGGTCATGGGCCGAGTTAAAACACCAGTTTATCTAGAATTTTAAAGATAGTTGTAAGTAGCCTATGTCGATTGTGGACCCGGCCGCTTGTGTTCAAGAGGATGGGGAGTCTACAACCCATTGGGTGAAGCGGGTCTCAGCTATTCTGCATTCGTCGGATCGCATCAATGTGGATACAGCAGTTTTGACGTTGGAGGGTAATTGCCGGTTTCTACCATTAAAACTGAAGGTAGGAAGGCTCAAAAGTCACTGCAATGACATGTCAACCCTTATGGACGCTTTGATTAAATATGCCGATTCAGATGTACCAAAGACCCTGACTCAGAGGAGTACAAATCGGGGAAAGGGAAGAAGAACGACAACACCAAGGGACAGCAGCATAACCCGGCAGGTCATGGGAACAATGCTAAGTGCAAAGCAGACAATAGTTTGGACTTTGTGGCTAACACCAATCCTCAGGATAACGGCCAGCGTCGTAAGGGCAAACAACTCCAGAGGGGCGGAGGGTCAGGCCCCAATCTGGAGCGCCTGTTAAATCAACCTTGGTCAAAGCATGGATCGAAGGAGAGGCCAACCTCACATCTTTGGATGGGTTGTTTCATCATGCGAGAGTTCAAGTACTCCAATATGTTTCAATACGACAATGGCCCGCCCGACGGTTCAGGAGGTGGTTTTCATGGGCCGGGTTATGGAGGCAGCAGCTCCGGTTCAGGATTTCAAGGCAATCACACCGGACATGGCAATCAAGGGAACCAGGGCATTCAGGGAGGTTATAACCATCAGGGGAATCAGCAGCAGCAACAGTCGGGTTATCAGAGCAATCCGAAGCAATTGAATAGTGGGCAGTATCATGTCTTCACCACTAGCTTGTGCAAGCGTGATCAGAAGCTTCACAAGAGGGCCGTGAACTCTCTTGAACCGGCAGTGCCTCAGTATTTGCGCTGGTCTGAGCAACCACTTTTATGGAGTCGAGAGGATCACCCCCCCCAGGTTGATAATCCGGGCCATCTGGCCTTAGTGGTGGCACCTCAAGTTGGGGGTATAAGTTCACCAAGGTGCTTATGGATGGTGGAAGTAGTATCAATATCCTTTACTATGATACCTTCCGCCGTATGGGATTGACAGATAAGAATCTTAAACCATCGAACACCGTTTTTCACGGTGTGGTGCCTGGTAAGTCTACGTATCCAGTGGGCAAGATAGCCCTAGAGGTGGCTTTTGGAGATGATCATGACTCAAGGTCAGAGACGTTGACTTTTGAGGTGGTGAAAATTAAGAGTCCGTATCACGCCCTGTTTGGACGGCCGGCTTATGCCAAGTTCATGGCGAGGCCATGTTATGTTTATCTACAGCTTAAGATGCCGGGTCATAAAGGGACCATCACAGTACATGGGAGCAGGATGATTGCTTTGGAATGTGAAGAGGGTGATGCGGCTTATGCTGAGTCGGTTTGTGCCACAGAGGAGCTGAAGTTTTATAAGGACAAGGTTGATCCGACAGACATGACTTCTTTGAAGAAACCAACTACGGAGCACGATCCAGCGTTGAGGTTTAAATCAGCTACAGACACTAAGATGGTTGACTTTGTTCCTGGCGATTCATCCAAACAGTTCAACATCAGCACTAACCTGGATCCCAAATAGGAAAGCGGGCTCATCAAGTTCATCCATGAGAACCGGGACATCTTTGCATGGAAGCCTTCTGACATGCCAGGTGTACCGAGGGGACTCTCTGAGCACACACTTAATATAGATCCTAAGTTTAAACCGGTCAGGCAGTTTCTTCGCTGCTTCAATGAAGAAAGGCGTAAGGCTATTGGTGAGGAGGTAGCTCGGCTATTGGCCGCAGGGTTTATCATGGAGGTCTTTCACCCGGAGTGGTTGGCTAATCCGTTGCTGGTTCTTAAGAAAACGGCACTTGGCGTATGTGTGTGGACTACACAGATTTGAACAAGGCTTGCCCAGCAGATCCCTTTTCCCTCCCTCGTATTGATCAGATTATTAACGCTACGGCGGGTTGTGACCGTTTGTGTTTTTTGGATGCTTACTCTGGTTATCATCAGATCAAAATGGCAGTTAAGGACCACGAGAAGACAACTTTCATAACTCCCTTTGGAGCCTTCTGCTATGTGTCTATGCCCTTTGGGCTCAAGAGTGCCCAGGCGACTTATCAGCGCGGTGTTCAGAATTGTCTTCATAAGCAGATTGGGCGCAATGTTCATGCATATGTGGATGATATTGTGGTGAAGTCCAGGAAGGAGGAAACATTGATAGATAACTTGAGAGAAACTTTTGACAACCTCTGGGTTTATAAGATGATGCTTAATCCGGACAAATGTGTCTTTGGTGTTCCGATAGGCAAGCTCTTGGGTTTTCTGGTGTCTAACAGGGGCATTGAGGCTAATCCGGAGAAGATCATAGCGATCACCTCTCTGGCTAAACCGGCATGTATGAATGACGTTCAACGTCTGGCGGGCCGGATTGTAGCTTTGAGCCGGTTTATCAGTCGTCTTGGGGAGAAGGCTATCCCTTTATATCAGATGTTAAAGAAAACAGATGACTTTGTCTGGAGTGATGCGACTGATAAAGCGTTTGAGGATTTGAAGAGGCAGTTAGCTGAACTGCCTGTCCTTGCGGCTCCGGTCGATAAAGAGCCTTTACTGCTATATGTGGATGCTAATGCCCGGGCTGTTAGTGTGGCTATTGTTGTGGAGCGCAAGGAGGCTGGAAAGGAGTATCCGGTTCAACGGCCGATTTATTATATTAGTGAGGTGCTTATCGAATCAAAGTAGAGGTATCCGCATTGGCAGAAGCTGGTGTATGGGGTGTTTATGGCAAGCCAGAAGCTCAAGCATTATTTTCAGGGTCATCCTATCACAGTGGTCAGTTCAGCCCCTCTGTGAGATATCATTCAAAACAGGGAGGCAACTGGCCGGATTGCTAAGTGGGCTATTGAGCTTGGACCTCACGGACTCAAATATACACCTCGAACAATGATCAAATCTCAAGCACTTGTGGACTTCATCAATGATTGGACCGAGTTGCAGGCGCTAGAGGAAAAGCCAGACAACACTTATTGGACTATTCACTTTGATGGGTCCAGGCAATTGGAGGGCTCAGGGGCTGGAGTCATATTAACTTCCCCACGAGGTGACAAGTTTTGTTATGTTCTTCACTTAATGTTCCCTTGCACTAACAATGCAGCTGAGTATGAGGTCTTACTCCATGGTCTTCGGATGGCTAAGGATATGAACTTAAGCTGGGTTAAGTGCTTCGGTGACTCGGACCTGGTGGCTCAACAGGTATCTGGCACTTGGGATTCTAAGGACCCACTCATGGCTGCATATCGACGAGAGGTGTAGTGGCTGGTCATTTCAAGGGCTATCAAGTTGACCATATAAACCGGCAAAAGAATGAAGTGGCGGACACTTTAAGTCGTCTAGGCCCTCAGCGTAAACCGGTGCCACCATGCCTTCCTCGACGTACTGCATAATCCATCGGTCAAGATACCCACAGAGGAGGAGTTGGCTATTCCTGACCCGGAGGCCCAGTTGGTGGTGGCTTTGCATGTTATATCGGATTGGACAGTCCCATACTTGTCTTACATGAACCGGGGCGAGTTACCGGAGGATGAAACCTTGGCCCGGCAGATAATCCGGCGATCCAAGTCAATGACCATTATCAATGGGGAGTTACATCGTTACAGCGTCACAGGAGCTATTCAACATTTTGTGTCTCCTCAAGAGGGTTGTGAGATTTTGCGAGAAATCCACAAACACCACGCCGGTTCAAAATCCTTGGTGCCTAAGGCTTTTCATCACGGCTTCTATTGGTTGATGGCTCATGCTGATGCTGAGGATTTAGTCAAAAGGTGTGACGGTTGTCAGAAATTTGCACGCCGCGCTCATGTTCCGGCTCAGGAGTTGAGTATGATTCCAATTAATTGGCCATTTTCAACTTGGGGGCTCGATATGGTTGGACCCTTTAAGAGATCCAAGGACAAAAAGACCCACCTGTTAGTGGCGATTGACAAGTTTACCAAGTGGGTAGAGGCAGAGCCAGTCAGTAAGTGCGATGCAGCCACAGCGGTTCAATTCATTAAAAAGGTGATATTCCGGTTTGGTTTTCCACATAGCATTATAACTGATAATGGTACTAATCTGTCCAAAGGAGATATGGATGAATTTTGTCAACGTGAGCACATCCGGCTTGATGTAGCATCAGTGGCTCGCCCCCAGTCTAATGGTCAAGCAGAGAGGGCAAATCAAGAAATTTTGAGAGGTATCAAACCCCGGCTTATGGTTCCTTTAAAGCGGACGCCGGGTTGTTGGATGGAGGAGTTACCTTCCGTTTTATGGAGTATCAACACCACACCAAACAGGTCTACGGGTTACATGCCTTTCTTCATGGTTTACGGAGCAGAGGCGGTTCTCCCTAGTGACATCCGTCATGACTCACCCCGTGTGGCGGCTTACGTTGAAGCTGAGAATGAGAAAGCACATCAGGACTCACTGGACCTGTTAGATGAGGAGCGTGATTTAGCAGCAACACGTTCGGCGATTTATCAGCAAGATCTCCGACGTTATCACAGCCGCCGGGTTAAGACTAGAACTTTTCAAAAGGCGATCTGGTTCTCCGGCTCATCCAAGATCAGACTGATATGCACAAGTTATCCCCAAATTGGGAAGGACCTTTTGTGGTTAGCAAAAATCTGCACAATGGGTCATACTACCTCATCGATGTTCGAGAGCACAAAGACTCACACAAATCGGAGGAGGAGACCCAGCGGCCATGGAATATATCTCTTCTTCGGCCTTACTATACTTGAGCCATAGGCTCTTCTTATGTACATACTTATGACAATGTATATATTATATAATAAACCGGAGCCTCAGCTAAAGCGATGTCTCTGTTCTTTTTTACATCATGCGTGGTTCCATGGGGGCTTCTACTTACAAAACGGAGTTCTATTAACCCGGCTTATAAAGCCACACAAATATGAAGGAAATCACTAGGGGGCTTGGTCATATCCGAACCATAGCTACACCTCTTGATCGGCTTAAGATCAAAAAGAGAAATCACTAGGGGGCTTGGTTGTAATTACACCATAGCTACACCTTTTGATAGACTTAAAGCCAAAAGGAAATTATGTGGAACCAAAGAGAGTCTGTTGCATAAAGCGCAGCTCAAACATAGGTAGCCACTGAGCATAGCTCAAATATTACTTGGGGGCTCCTTGCTTCTCAAAGAACAACGAGCTTGCACCTTTGTAATAGGCTATCAAGCCAGGCTTGGAAGCCAGGTGTATTCACCTAAAACCCTAGGTTATCCTGCCTCTTTAAGTAAGCCACTCCGTCCAGGTAAACCTGGTATGACCCATCGAACGTTCGACAAGTCAATCTCATAGACCCTGAACTTGTCAAAGTTAAAACGGTGATTGGTTAAAGATTGAGGTCCATCTTAAAAGGCTTTGCAAAATGGTTTAACTCAGCGGCCTGGCAGCCCATGAAAAGCCTCGCTTTAGGGCCTGGAAGCCCGTGAAAAGCATTGCATATTTCTTTTGTATTTGCCGATTTAAAATCTTTTGATAAGGGATTTATGAATATTTTCTGATAAACCGATGTTTATTACAAGCCGGCGTGGATTTCAATGCTTAGTTGTCAGTACATGATCAGTTCTAAACCGGCAGTAAGTTGCTTCGGTCTGGTTTTGACTAGATGTCACCGGCATTATACGGACAAATCGGTGGCTATTATAGCCCGGTTTGGTTTTTATATGAACCGGCAAGAGGGCAAGGAGTCATCAACACTCCAGATTGGTGTTTTTCACCCTTGCTATACAAACAGTTGGTCAACCAATGAGGTATGTCACAGGTATCCTCTATTTTATATCTGGTTATTACAATCTTGGTTATCCAACCAAGTTATGTATATATATTTTGGGCATTATGACCCGTCCAGTGGTAAACCACTAGGACATTTTCAAGTTTTTATATGTAGGAACAAAAGCCATAATGGACTATGCATATCATAACTCCCAAAGGCATGGCAAGTTTTAAGTAACAAGCAACACAAACATGCTCGATGGCATGGCAGATAAAGGTGTTCATGCTATCCTATTACAAGGCGCTTTAAATAGCCCAAATTGAATAATTGTTTTAAAAGAGTGGAAGACTGCAACTGGTGAACCGGCCTCCGGTTTATGATTCCTCATCTGGACGGCTTGACGATTGAGGGTCATCTTGAGTGGTCACATTCTCTTCATCTCTACCCAGTTGCTGGAAGTCAATTGTTGACCAATCGATTCTAATTAAGGCTTGAAAAACAGCTTCTTCGTGAATAAGGGTGGAAGGGTCGATGTCAGGACCGTAAGTGTGCTTACGGATTGGCGGTACAAGATCCTCCAAATTGTGAATCAATGCGAGCTATCTTTCCCCTTCAGCGTCGTAAACCGGTTGGAAATGAGATAGATCTGTGTCATCCGCCAATTTGCTTGCTATAGGCCGCATCTCCTTTGTCAGCCTCCGAAGATCATCATTTTTGAAGTTGGTGCCATCTTCCTTCATGCTTGCTACCTCTTGAGCACTGCGTTGGTTTTCCCCGAAGAGGAAGGGATGATGCAGCAAAGTAGCGTAAGTATTTCCCTCAGTTTTTGAGAACCAAGGTATCAATCCAGTAGGAGGCTACGCGCGAGTCCCTCGTACCTACATAAAACAAATAAATCCTCGCAACCAACGCAAATAGAGGTTGTCAATCCCTATAAGGCCACTTACGAGAGTGAGATATTATAGATATGATAAGATAATATTTTTGGTATTTTTATGATAAAGATGCAAAGTAAAATAAAGGCAAAGTAAATAGCAAAGGAAATAACTAAGTAGTAGGAGATTAATATGATGAAGATAGACCCGGGGGCCATAGGTTTCACTAGTGGCTTCTCTCGAGAGCATAAGTATTCTACGGTGGGTGAACAAATTACTGTTGAGCAATTGACAGAATTGAGCATAATTATGAGAATATCTAGGTACGATCATGTATATAGGCATCACGTCCGAGACAAGTAGACCGACTCATGCCTGCATCTACTACTATTACTCCACTCATCGACCGCTATCTAGCATGCATCTAGAGTATTAAGTTAAAAACAGAGTAATGCCTTAAGCAATATGACATGATGTAGAGGGATAGACTCATGCAATATGAAGAAAACCCCATCTTGTTATCCTCGATGGCAACAATACAATACGTGCCTTGCTGCCCCTACTGTCACTGGGAAAGGACACCGCAAGATTGAACCCAAAGCTAAGCACTTCTCCCATTGCAAGAAAGATCAATCTAGTAGGCCAAACCAAACTGATAATTCGAAGAGACTTGCAAAGATAACCAATCATACATAAAAGAATTCAGAGAAGATTCAAATATTATTCATAGATAGACTTGATCATAAACCCACAATTCATCGATCTCAACAAACACACCGTAAAAAGAAGATTACATCGAATAGTTCTCCACAAGAGAGGGGGAGAACATTGTATTGAGATCCAAAAAGAGATAAGAAGCCATCTAGCTACTAACTATGGACCCGTAGGTCTTAGGTAAACTACTCACACTTCATCGGAGGGGCTATGGTGTTGCTGTAGTAGCCCTCCGTGATCGATGCCCCCTCCGGCGGAGCTCCGGAACAGGCCCCAAGATGGGATCTCGTGGATACAGAAAGTTACGGCGGTGGAATTAGGATTTTGGCTCCGTATCTGATCGTTTGGGGGTACGTTGGTATATATAGGAGGAAGGAGTACGTCGGTGGATCAATAGGGGGCCCATGAGGGAGGAGGGCGCGCCTGGGAGGGTAGGCGCGCCCCCCTACCTCGTGGCCTCCTCTTTTCTTTCTTGATGTAGGGTCCAAGTCTCCTGGGTCTTGTTCGTTGAGAAAATCACATTCCCGAAGGTTTCATTCCGTTTGGACTCCGTTTGATATTCCTTTTCTTCAAAATCCTAAAACAGGCAAAAATAGCAATTCTGGGCTGGGCCTCTGGTTAATAGGTTAGTCCCAAAAATAATATAAAGGTGGATAATAAAGCCCAATAATATCCCAAATAGTAGATAATATAGCATGGAGCAATCAAAAATTATAGATACGTTGGAGACGTGTCAAGCATCCCCAAGCTTAATTCCTGCTCGTCCTCGAGTAGGTAAATGATAAAAACAAAATTTTTGATGCGGAGTGCTACTTGGCATAATTTTAATGTAATTCTTCTCAATTGTGGTATGAATATTCAGATCCGAAAGATTCAAGACAAAAGTTCATATTGACATAAAAATAATAATACTTCAAGCATACTAACTAAGCAATTATGTCTTCTCAAAATAACATGGCCAAAGAAAGTTCATCCCTACAAAATCATATAGTTTAGTCATGTTTCATTTTCGTTACACAAGAATGCTCTCATAATGCACAACCCCGATGACAAGCCAAGCAATTGTTTCATACTTTAGTAATCCCAAACCTATAAACTTTCACGCAATATATGAGCGCGAGCCATGGACATAGCACTATGGGTGGAATAGAATATAATGAGGGGGGTTATGTGGAGAAGACAAAAAGGAGAAAGTCTCACATCAATGAGGCTAATCAATGGGCTATGGAGATGCCCATCGATTGTTGTTAATGCAAGGAGTAGGGGTTGCCATGCAATGGATGCACTAGAGCTATAAATGTATGAAAGCTCAACAAAAGAAAACTAAGTGGGTGTGCATCAAACTTGCTTGCTCACGAAGACCTAGGGCACTTGAGGAGGCCCATTGTTGGAATATACAAGACAAGTTCTATAATGAAAAATTCCCACTAGTATATGAAAATGACAAAGCAAGAGACTCTCTAACATGAAGATTAAGGTGCTACTTTGAAGCACAAGTGTGGCAAAGGATACTAACATTGTCCCTTCTCTCTTTTTCTCTCATTTTTTGGGCCTTCTCTTTTTATGGCCTTTCTCTTTTTTATGGCCTTTCTCTTTTTTATATGGCCATTCTCTTTTTTCCCTTTTTTTATAATTCCTCACTTGGGACAATGCTCTAGAAAATGATGATCATCACACTTCTATTTATTTACAACTCAATGATTACAAATTGATACTAGAACAAAAGATGACTCTATATGAATGCCTCCAGTGGTGTACTAGGATATGCAATGGACCAAGAGTGACATGTATGAAAGAATTATGAACGGTGGCTTTGCCACAAATACTATGTCAACTACATGATCATGCTAAGCAATATGACAATAATGAATGTGTCATGATGAACGAAATGATGGAAAGTTGCATGGCAATATATCTCGGAATGGCTATGGAAATGCCATAATAGGTAGGTATGGTGGCTGTTTTGAGGAAGATATAAGGAGGTTTATGTGTGAAGGAGCGTATCATATCACGGGGTTTGGATGCACCGGCGAAGTTTGCACCAACTCTCAATGTGAGAAATGGCAATGCACGGTACCGAAGAGGCTAGCAAGGATGGAAGGGTGAGGGTGCGTATAATCCATGGACTCAACATTAGTCATAAAGAACTCACATACTAATTGCAAAAATCTACAAGTCATCAAAAACCTCGGTACTACGCACATGCTCCTAGGGGGATATATTGGTAGGAAAAGACCATCGCTCGTCCCCGACCGCCACTCATAAGGAAGACAATCAAATAACACCTCATGTTTCAAATTTTTTGCATAACGTTTACCATACGTGCATGCTACGGGAATTGCAAACTTCAACACAAGTATTTCTCAATTTCACAACTACTCAACTAGCACGACTTTGATATTATTACCTCATATCTCAAAACAATCATCAAGCATCAAACTTCTCTTAGTATTCAAAACACTCTTAAGGAAATTTTACTAACTTTGAATACCTAGCATATTAGGATTTTAATAAATTACCATGCTATTAAGACTCTCAAAATAATCTAAGTGAAGCATGAGAAATCAATAGTTTCTATAAAACAAATCCACCACCGTGCTCTAAAAGATATAAGTGAAGTACTAGAGCAAAACTATATAACTCAAAGGATATAAGCGAAGCACATAGAGTATTCTAACAAATTCCAAATCATGTATGGCTCTCTCAAAAGGTGTGTACAGCAAGGATGATTGTGGTAAACTAAAAAGCAAAGACTCAAATAATACAAGACGCTCCAAGCAAAACACATATCATGTGGCGAATAAAAATATAGCTCCAAGTAAAGTTACCGATAGAAGTAGACGAAAGAGGGGATGCCTTCCGGGGCATACCCAAGCTTTGGCTTTTAGGTGTCCTTAGATTATATTGGGGGTACCATGGGCATCCCCAAGCTTAGGCTCTTGCCACTCCTTGTTCCATAATCCATCAAATCTTTACCCAAAACTTGAAAACTTCACAACACAAAACTTAAAGTAGAAAATCTCGTGAGCTCCGTTAGCGAAAGAAAATAAAAGAACACTTCAAGGTACTGTAATCAACTCATTCTTTATTTATATTTGTGTTATAAATACTGTATTCCAACTTCTCTATGGTTTATAAACTATTTTACTAGCCATAGATTCATCAAAATAAGCAAACAACACACGAAAAACAGAATCTGTCAAAAACAGAACAGTCTGTAGTAATCTGTAGCTAGCGCAAGATCTGAAACCCCAAAAATTCTAAAATACATTGCTGTACGTGAGGAATTTATCTATTAATCATCTGCAAAAATAATTAACTAAATATCACTTCCGAAATAAAAATTACAGCAGTTCTCGTGAGCGCTAAAGTTTCTGTTTTTTACAGCAAGTTCAACAAGACTTTCCCCAAGTCTTCCCAACGGTTCTACTTGGCACAAACACTAATTAAACACAAAAAACACAACCAAAACAGAGGCTAGATAAATTATTTATTACTAAACAGGAGCAAAAAAGCAAGGAATAAAAATAAAATTGGGTTGCCTCCCAACAAGCGCTATCGTTTAACGCCCCTAGCTAGGCATAACAAGCAAGAATAGATCTAGGTATTGCCATCTTTGGTAGGCAATTCTTCAATTACTCATATACCATCTTTAGGAATTTATTCTTTTTATTAATTATCAAACTTTTAGGCACAAGATCTAAAAATTCATTTGTAACAAATGGTTCTTTAATGATAGCAAAAAGATTGGGATGAATACTTATAGATTTGAGATCCGCATCCTTACTAGAGGATTCACCCTTATTTTTAGGAATGTACATAAGCTTGGCAACTTTAGTGGAAGGACTTGGAGTATTCTTTACGGAAGAAAAAGCGGTTCCCAAGTTGGTAATAATATCCTCAAGTTTATCGATCCTAATGGAATCGTGATTTATTTTCTCATTAACTATGGGTTCCTTTTCTTTAATATCTTTCAAAGTAACTCCTACTTTAGATCCATATTGAGAGATTCGGCGGTGGATCTTTTTATCCAAATTTTCAATTAACTCTACGGTAGCAACCTTATTTTCAATAATTTCAAGCCTTTGCATTACATGCTCCAAAGTTAATATAGTTCCATTAACCAAGAGAGGGGGTGAGCCAAATAAATCTAACATAGCATTATAGTTTGACACTTTAAACAGCCCAAATTGAATAATTGTTTCAAAAGAGTGGAAGACTGCAACTGGTAAACCGGCCTCCGGTTTATGATTCCTCATCTGGACGTCTTGACGATTGAGGGTCATCTTGAGTGGTCACTTTCTCTTCATCTCTACCCAGTCGCTGGAAGTCAATTGTTGACCAATCGATTCCAGTTAAGGCTTGAAAAACAGCTTCTTCATGAATAAGGGTGGAAGGGTCGATGTCAGGACCGTAAGTGTGCTTACGGATTGGCGGTACAAGATCTTCCACATTGAGAATCAACAAGAGCTGTCTTTCCCCTTCAGCGTCGTAAACCGGTTGGAAATGAGATGGATCTGTGTCATCCGCCAATTTGCTTGTTATAGGCCGCATCTCCTTTGTCAGCCTTCGAAGATCATCGTTTTTGAAGTTGGTGCCATCTTCCTTCACGCTTGCTACCTCTTGAGCACTGCGTTGGTTTTCCCCGAAGAGGAAGGGATGATGCAGCAAAGTAGCGTAAGTATTTCCCTCGGTTTTTGAGAACCAAGGTATCAATCCAGTAGGAGGCTACGCGCGAGTCCCTCGTACCTACACAAAACAAATAAATCCTCGCAACCAATGCAAATAGGGGTTGTCAATCCCTATAAGGCCACTTACGAGAGTGAGATCTGATAGATATGATAAGATAATATTTTTGGTATTTTTATAATAAAGATGCAAAGTAAAATAAAGGCAAAGTAAATAGCAAAGGAAATAACTAAGTAGTAGGAGATTAATATGATGAAGATAGACCCGGGGGCCATAGGTTTCACTAGTGGCTTCTCTCGAGAGCATAAGTATTCTACGGTGGGTGAACAAATTACTGTTGAGCAATTGACAGAATTGAGCATAATTATGAGAATATCTAGGTATGATCATGTATATAGGCATCACGTCCGAGACAAGTAGACCGACTCATGCCTGCATCTACTACTATTACTCCACTCATCGACCGCTATCCAGCATGCATCTAGAGTATTAAGTTAAAAACATGGTAACACCTTAAGCAAGATGACATGATGTAGAGGGATAGACTCATGCAATATGAAGAAAACCCCATCTTGTTATCCTCAATGGCAACAATACAATACGTGCCTTGCTGCCCCTACTTTCACTGGGAAAGGACACCGCAAGATTGAACCCCAAAGCTAAGCACTTCTCCCATTGCAAGAAAGATCAATCTAGTAGGCCAAACCAAACTGATAATTCGAAGAGACTTGCAAAGATAACCAATCATACATAAAAGAATTCAGAGAAGATTCAAATATTATTCATAGATAGACTTGATCATAAACCCACAATTCATCGGTCTCAACAAACACACCGCAAAAAGAAGATTACATCGAATAGTTCTCCACAAGAGAGGGGGAGAACATTGTATTGAGATCCAAAAAGGGAGAAGAAGCCATCTAGCTACTAACTATGGACCCGTAGGTCTGAGGTAAACTACTCACACTTCATCGGAGGGGCTATGGTGTTGATGTAGAAGCCCTCCGTGATCGATGCCCCCTCCGGCGGAGGTCCGGAACAGGCCCCAAATGGGATCTCGTGGATACAGAAAGTTACGGCGGTGGAATTAGGGTTTTGGCTCTGTATCTGATCGTTTGGGGGTACGTAGGTATATATAGGAGGAAGGAGCACGTCGGTGGAGCAATAGGGGGGCCACGAGGGAGGAGGGCTCGCCTGGGAGGGTAGGCGCGCCCCCTACCTTGTGGCCTCCTCTTTTCTTTCTTGACGTAGGGTCCAAGTCTCCTGGGTATTGTTCGTTGAGAAAATCACGTTCCCGAAGGTTTCATTTCGTTTGGACTCCGTTTGATATTCCTTTTCTTCGAAACCCTAAAACAGGCAAAAAACAGCAATTCTGGGCTGGGCCTCTGGTTAATAGGTTAGTTCCAAAAATAATATAGAAGTGGATAATAAAGCCCAATAATGTCCAAAACAGTAGATAATATAGCATGGAGCAATCAAAAATTATAGATACGTTGGAGACGTATCAAGCATCCCCAAGCTTAATTCCTGCTCGTCCTCGAGTAGGTAAATGATAAAAACAGAATTTTTGATGTGGAGTGCTACTTGGCATAATTTTAATGTAATTCCTCTCAATTGTGGTATGAATATTCAGATCCGAAAGATTCAAGACAAAAGTTCATATTGACATAAAAATAATAATACTTCAAGCATACTAACTAAGCAATTATGTCTTCTCAAAATAACATGGCCAAAGAAAGTTCATCCCTACGAAATCATATAGTTTAGTCATGTTTCATTTTTGTCACACAAGAATGATCTCATCATGCACAACCCCGATGACAAGCCAAGCAATTGTTTCATTCTTTAGTAATCTCAAACCTATAAACTTTCACGCAATATATGAGCACGAGCCATGGACATAACACTATGGGTGGAATAGAATATAATGAGGGGGGTTATGTGGAGAAGACAAAAAGGAGAAAGTCTCACCTCAATGAGGCTAATCAATGGGCTATGGAGATGCCCATCGATTGATGTTAATGCAAGGAGTAGGGGTTGCCATGCAACGGATGCACTAGAGTTATAAATGTATGAAAGCTGAACAAAAGAAAACTAAGTGGGTGTGCATCCAACTAGCTTGCTCATGAAGACCTAGGGCACTTGAGGAGGCCCATTGTTGGAATATACAAGCCAAGTTCTATAATGAAAAATTCCCACTAGTATATGAAAATGACAAAGCAAGAGACTCTCTAACATGAAGATTAAGGTGCTACTTTGAAGCACAAGTGTGACAAAGGATACTAACATTGTCCCTTCTCTCTTTTTCTCTCATTTTTTGGGCCTTCTCTTTTTTATGGCCTTTCTCTTTTTTTATATGGATTTTCTCTTTTTTTATATGGCCTTTCTCTTTTTCCCCTTTTTTATAATTCCTCACTCGGGACAATGCTCTAGAAAATGATGATCATCACACTTCTATTTATTTACAACTCAATGATTACAACTCGATACTAGAACAAAAGATGACTCTATATGAATGCCTCCAGCGGTGTACCGGGATATGCAATGGACCAAGAGTGACATGTATGAAAGAATTATGGACGGTGGCTTTGCCACAAATACTATGTCAACTACATGATCATGCTAAGCAATATGACAATAATGAATGTGTCATGATGAACGGAATGATGGAAAGTTGCATGGCAATATATCTTGGAATGGCTATGGAAATGCCACAATAGGTAGGTATGGTGGCTGTTTTGAGGAAGATATAAGGAGGTTTATGTGTGAAGGAGCGTATCATATCACGGGGTTTGGATGCACTGGCGAAGTTTGCACCAACTCTCAATGTGAGAAATGGCAATGCACGGTACCGAAGAGGCTAGCAAGGATGGAAGGGTGAGGGTGCGTATAATCCATGGACTCAACATTAGTCATAAAGAACTCACATACTTATTGCAAAAATCTACAAGTCATCAAAAACCTCGGTACTATGCGCATGCTCCTAGGGGGATAGATTGGTAGGAAAAGACCATCGCTCGTCCCCGACCGCCACTCATAAGGAAGACAATCAAATAACACCTCATGTTTCAAATTTGTTGCATAATGTTTATCATACGTGCATGCTACGGGACTTGCAAACTTCAACACAAGTATTTCCCAATTTCACAACTACTCAACTAGCACGACTTTGATATTATTACCTCCATATCTCAAAACAATCATCAAGCATCAAACTTCTCTTAGTATTCAAAACACTCATAAGGAAATTTTACTAACTTTGAATACCTAGCATATTAGGATTTTAAGAGATTACCATGCTATTAGGACTCTCAAAAGAATCTAAGTGAAGCATGAGAAATCAATAGTTTCTATAAAACAAATCCACCACGTGCTCTAAAAGATATAAGTGAAGTACTAGAGCAAAACTATATAACTCAAAAGATATAAGCGAAGCACATAGAGTATTCTAACAAATTCCAAATCATGTATGGCTCTCTCAAAAGGTGTGTACAGCAAGGATGATTGTGGTAAACTAAAAATCAAAGACTCAAATAATACAATACGCTCAAAGCAAAACACATATCATGTGGCGAATAAAAATATAGCTCCAATTAAAGTTACCGATAGAAGTAGACGAAAGAGGGGATGACTTCCGGGGCATCCCCAAGCTTTGGCTTTTAGGTGTCCTTAGATTATCTTGGGGGTGCGATGGGAATCCCCAAGCTTAGGCTCTTTCCACTCCTTGTTCCATAATCCATCAAATCTTTACCCAAAACTTGAAAACTTTACAACACAAAACTTAAAGTAGAAAATCTTGTGAGCTCCGTTAGCGAAAGAAAATAAAAGACCACTTCAAGGCACTGTAATGAACTCATTATTCATTTATATTGGTGTTATACCTACTGTATTCCAACTTCTCCATTGCTTATAAACTATTTTACTAGCCATAGATTCATCAAAATAAGCAAACAACACACGAAAAACAGAATCTGTCAAAAAGAGAACAGTCTGTAGTAATCTGTAGCTAGCGCAAGATCTGAAACCCCCAAAATTCTAAAATACATTTCTGTACGTGAGGAATTTATCTATTAATCATCTGCAAAAATAATGAACTAAATATCACTTCCCAAATAAAAATGACAGCAGTTCTCGTGAGCGCTAAAGTTTCTGTTTTTTACAGCAAGTTTAACAAGACTTTCCCCAAGTCTTCCCAACGGTTCTACTTGGCACAAACACTAATTAAACACAAAAAACACAACCAAAACATAGGATAGATAAATTATTTATTACTAATCAGGAGCAAAAAATCAAGGAATAAAAATAAAATTGGGTTTCCTCCCAACAAGCGCTATCGTTTAACGCCCCTAGCAAGGCATAACAAGCAAGAATAGATCTAGGTATTGCCATCTTTGGTAATCAATTATTCAATTAGGCATCTACCATCTTTAGGAATTTCTTTATTTTTATTAATTATCAAAATTTTAGGCACTATATCTAAAAATTCATTTGTAACAAAAGGTTCTTTAATGATAGCAAAAAGATTGGGATGAATACTTATATATTTGAGATCCGCATCCTTACTAGAGGATTCACCCTTATTTTTAGGAACGTACATAAGCTTGGCAACTTTAGTGGAAGGACTTGGAGTATTCTTTACGGAATAAAAAGCGGTTCCCAAGTTGGTAATAATATCCTCAAGTTTACCGATCCTAATGGAATCGTGATTTGTTTTCTCATTAACTATGGGTTCCTTTTCTTTAATATCTTTCAAAGTAACTCCTACTTTAGATCCATATTGAGAGATTCGGCTGTGGATCTTTTTATCCAAATTTTCAATTAACTCTACAGGGGAGGTGTCTTTATAGTAGAACCAAGTTTGATTCCACTCTTTAGGTGACTGTGCAGCTTGGCATGAGGAAATTGAACCTGTTTTCTTTTCTGAATGGAGACACCACCAAGTTCAGTATTAGGTCCGTCTACAAATTCAGTGCGCCGGTTCAGATGAAAGAAATCCCAGAACAACTCAACAGTTGGCTCTTCTTGTAGGTACACTTCACAGAAAACTTGAAAGTTGCATATATTGGATACCGAGTTGGGTCCAATATCTTAATGGTGGAGTTGAAAGTTGGCAAGTACATCCCGGAAAAACTTTGATCCGGGCGGTTTGAAACCACAACCTATGTGATCAACAAACACCACTACCTCACCCCTGTTTAGGGGTGGGAGGATTTTCCGGTCCAGGAACTTGCCACCGGATTTCATTCTTCTTTGGCAAGGTACTGATCTTGACCATTCCATTCAGTTGCTCCTCGGTAACCCGGGAGGGAGCCCAGTTGCAGGAATAAAACTGCTTGGCCATTGCAAGTGAAAAACTGGAAAGAAATGCCGGTTTACGATTCATTCATAGTGATGCATAAGGTATAACAGGACAAAGGAATCCAAGTATGTGAAAATGGTAAACTGGAGGCTGATACAATTATGAATGACAAAGCGATAAGCAGAAATAGAGGTATACACATACTATTAAACCGGAGTATGACAACGGAGATAAAGGGCTTGCCGGTTTACAAGGGGACTAATGGTATATAATAGATTACTCTCTACAAGGATAAACCGTCTATGTGATATAGAAGGTATAGATCTAAGGCAAGAATGACTAAGTAAAGGTAAAACATGTTTTACAAGACTGCATTGAAATTTTGGATCTACCATAAGCCAGGAAAAGGAAAAATATTGAGACTTAAAAGCTTGGTCCTGAAGCAGTTCACAAAAAGTCCAGATCAAGTTACGATGTACTTAAAGATTGGATTAAATGATTGAGATAAGGAGTTTCATAGCTACTATGTGGAACTCATCAAGATCAAGTTCTACTATCTATGGGTTGACGAAGAACATGAGGAGAGCAATAGGAACCCGCATGAACCCTAACGGATCTACAGAGAAAAGAGGGGAAGCTTACAGCAGCGGTTGAGGTAGCGGTGATGCGCCGCGTCTTTATGATGCAACCAGGTTGATGCAGCAGCCAACGGAGATGCAGAGGCGGTGTTCGACGACGGCGGCGGCGCTCGGGTGCAGGGGCATCGCGAGGAGTAAGAAGAAGTGAAGAGACGAAGGGGGAAAAGAGAATGACCTTCGGTCCTATTTATAAGGCGAACAGATAAGCGACAAGTGCGTAAATCGAAGAGCTTAAAATGGATAGTTAATAAGGATGTAGCCTCGATGGTTGGATACTCATTAATGAAGGGCATCTTCGGCTTTAATGAATAGGTGACATGATGGCGGTTTACTGCGGATCTAAAGGATGACATCACGGCGGTTTACCAGATCCATGTGAAGGTGTTAGGGCAAGAATTTTTCTAAGTGTTGAAGATTGACATGAACAAGTTCAAATCAATCTGGGGCCTAATGTTGGGGATATTACTACTGGACATAAACCGGCCAGGAGTAGTCGAGTTAACTTTATGAAGATTAGAAGCCATGAAGACATAAGGATGATGGCACTTTACGAAGGCCCAAGGCCCAATGGCGGGTTAAGGCCTGTAGATGTAAACCGACTCTTTCATGTAACTTGTATTGTAAGTTAGAAGGAAAAGAGACCGAGCCGGATATGTTTACGATCCGGCCTCGGGACTCTGTAAACCGGCGGGTATCAACCTATGTATATAAAGGGACGACCCGGCAGCGGTTTAGGGACGGGACAACAGACAACAACTCGAGAGCCAGGCAAAGAGGATTTGCTCCCTGGTCATCGAAACCCTAGCAATACCAACACAACTAGACGTAGGCTTTTACCTTCATCGAAGGGGCCGAACTAGTATGAAAACCCTCGTGTACCTTGTCTAGTTTAACCCGTTTAAGCTAACCCATAGCGATGGCTCCACGACTAAGTCCTTTCACGAGGACATCTACCATGACAAAACCATGATAGATACCTCAGATTTTATTATCAAAAATCTATAGCCAATTCTATGAAAAGCATAGAGTAGAAGAACACAATCCACGGTTTTTGGTCCAAGCTTGCGCTTCTTGGGGATTGGTATATTGCCTTTCCCCAAACAACCCCAAGTACATAGATAAGAGAGTTTTAACCTTTTCCTTTCCCATTCCTCAAATGGATTCATGTTCTTATGCTTTGCGGAACTTGGTTTAGGACATGACATGCAGTCATTAGCGCCTCCCTGCCATGCCTTGGAGAGACCCAATGTGTCTAACATGGTGTTAACCAAATCAGTTAGAGTTTGGTTCTTTCTTTCGGTCACCCCATTTGACTGAGTTGAGTAGGGAGGCATACTCTCATGAATTATACCATGTTTTGCACAAAACAAATCAAACTCATTGAAAAATACTCTCCACCATGATCAGACCTAAGCCGTTTAATTTTTCAATCAGTTGGTTCTATGCTTCAGCTTTATAGTTTTTGAATACATTTAAAGCCTCATCTGTTGATTTTAGAAGATACACATAACAATATCTAGTGGATTCATCAATCAACATCGTGAAGTATTTCTTTCCACATTTTGTCAACATGCCATTCATTTCACAAAGATTAGAATATGTAAGCTCTACTGGCGCCAAGTCTTTTTCCTTTGCAGTGTTATGGGAGTTGCGAGGTTGTTTAGCTTGCACACATACTTGGCACTTGGAGCCCTTGACAGTAGTGAATTTTGGAATTAAACTCATATTGGCTAGCCACGTCATGCAACCAAAGTTAATATGACAAAGTTGTAAATGCCAAATATTAGACTCATTATCATGGCAAACATTATTAGTAACTTCAGTGCAAAGTTTTGACAAAGACAGGCAGAACAAGCATCCACACTCATAACCTTTTCCAACAAATTTTCCATATTTGGATATTACAACTTTACTAGAATCAAAAACCAACTTAAAACCATCTCGACATAAACAGGAACCGCTGACGAGATTCTTATTGATGGAGGGCACATGATGAACATTTTTCAAGCGCACGATCTTCTTTGAAGTAAAATTCAGATCAACTGTACTGACACCTCATACGGTAGCATGTGACCTGTTCCCCATCAGCATGGGAGAAGTCCATGTGACCTGATAAGAAGAAAACATGGAAGCATCATCACAAACATGTACATTGGCACCGGTGTCAATCAACCAATTAGGAGAATTACATACTAAAAGGATGGTAGGAAAAATACCGTACCTAGATTCCTTCATATCAGTATCAATGATGACAACATTAGCGGACTTGCCACTCTTCTCAAGTTTGCATTCCTCAAAGCGGTTAGGACATCTCGGAGCCTAATGATAAGGATCAATGCATACATGGCATAGTCACTTCCCCTTCTTATGAGAATTCTTCTTAAAGTTGGTAGAATGTGAAGGCTTGTTCTTTGCATCAAACTTGCCTTTGCCGTGAGATTTGTTAATGTTGCTTTTGAGCTTGTTGGGCTGGAAGTTCTTATTCTGTACCATGTGGGCAATAGAAGGTCCCTCAGCAACTAGAGCACGTGTGTATTTTGTTCTCGCCTTCTCTTCAACATCAAGAGTCCCAATGAGATCCGAAACGGAAAACTACTATCTCTTGTGTTTCAGGAAAGTAGCGAAATTGCTCCACAAAATTGGAAGCTTGGAAATGATGCCTCTAGCACCAATTTGTTCGACAAAAGACACTTGAAGTACTCAAGTTCCTTTGCGATCGATTATATCTCATGAGCCTATTGAACAACAAAGTGTCAGTCATCTTGTAGTCATATAATTGTTCCATGACGTACAACTCGTTGCCAGTGACCGAGGCCCCAAACTTGGCCTCAAGCACAACCCGCATGTGCTTGCCGTTGTCAACGGCATATACGAATCCACAATGGGATCATCAGGAACACTTAGAGGGGCACCCTTGAGGAGGGTATCAATCTTCTCAAAAGCTTACTGTTGGCAGGATTAAGATCGCACTCACGCTTGCCCTTAGTGGCATCATAGCAGTACATGGTCTGAAACCATTAAATTTCTAACGTTCGGTACCTCTTATATTGCACCCCCTTGAAGGTAGGCGGCTTCAAATGCGCGGCAAAACTACTCGGAGTAAATTATCTATAATTAGGTTTTTGGATTGTTGAATATATGAGCAAATTAGTACGAGATTTAATCCGAATAAACAGTAAATAAATCATGACCACAATAATAGGGAATGATCACAAGGACTAGCAAAGTAGATGAATAGATCAAATCTAAGGCACAAACTAGATATAGGAATTCTAGTACGATCTCAAATAAGGAGGACAGAATCACATATGGTGCAGCGGGAGCAGAAGCATCGGTATTGATGTTGTCACCCATGTCATTGATGAAGAGGTTGCCGAGGTTGGCGAAGAAGTCGTTGCTACCTCTTGAGCTTGCGTTGGTTTTTCTCTTGAAGTGGAAAGGGTGATGCAGCAAAGTAGCGTAAGTATTTCCCTCAGTTTTGAGAACCAAGGTATCAATCCAGTAGGAGATTACGCAACAAGCCACTAAATACCTGCACAAACAAACACCAACTTGCAACCAACGCGATAAAGGGGTTGTCAATCCCTTCACGGTTATTCGCAAAGTGAGATCTGATAGAGATGGATAAGCGGTAAAGTATATTTTTGGTATTTTTGGTTTATGGAACGAAAAGTAAAAGATTGCAAAGTAAGGAAACGGTGACAGAAATTGGCAAGTTTACGGGAAACTAATATGATGTAAAATAGACCCGGGGGCCATAGGTTTCACTAGTGGCTTCTCTCAAGATAGAATTTATTACGGTGGGTGAACAAATTACTGCCGAGCAATTGATAGAAAAGCGCAAAGTTATGACGATATATAAGGCAATGATCATGAATATAGGCATCACGTCCGTGTCAAGTAGACCAAAACGATTCTACATCTACTACTATTACTCCACACATCAACTGCTATCCAGCATGCATCTAGAGTATTAAGTTCATAAAGAACGGAGTAACGCCTTAAGCAAGATGACATGATATAGAGGAATTAACTCAAGAAATATGATGAAAACCCCATCTTTTTATCCTTGATGGCATTAATACAATACGTGCCTTGATGCCCCTACTGTCACTGGGAAAGGACATCGCAAGAGTGAACCCAAAGCTGGGCACTTCTCCCATTGCAAAAAAAAAACCAATCTAGTTGGCCAAACCAAATCGATAGTTCAAAGAGACTTGCAAAGATATCAAATCATGCATATAAGAATTCAGAGGAGATTCAAATAATATTCGTAGATAAGCTGATCAGAAATCCGCAATTTATCGGATCTCGGCAAACACACCGCAAAAGAGTATTACATCGAATAGATCTCCAAGAACATCGAGGAGAACTTTTCATTGAGAATCAAAGAGAGAGAAAAAGCCATCTAGCTACTAGCTATGGACCCGTAGGTCTGAAGTAAACTACTCACGCTTCATCGGAGAGGCAATGGTGTTGATGTAGAAGCCCTTCGTGATCGATTCCCCCTCCGGTAGGATGCCGGAAAAGGCCCCAAGATGGGATATCACGGGCACAGAAGGTTGCGGCGGTGGAAAAGTGGTTTCGTGGCTCCCCTGGATGTTTTTGGGGTATAAGAGTATATATAGGTGAAAGAATTAGGTCATGGGAGCTATGAGGGGCCCACAAGGTCGGGGGGTGGGAGGGGGCGCCCTCCACCCGTGTGGCCGCCTCAAGGATCCTCTGACTTGTACTCCAAGTCTCCTGGGTGTCTTCTGGTCCAAGAAAAATCATGGCGAAAGTTTTATTCCGTTTGGACTCCGTTTGGCATTCCTTTTCTGCGAAACTCTAAAACAAGGTAAAAACATAAACTGGCACTGGGCTCTAGGTTAATAGGTTAGTCCCAAAAATCATATAAAATAGCATATTAATGCATATAAAACATCCAAAACAGATAATATAATAGCATGGAACAATAAAAAATTATAGATACATTGGAGACGTATCAAGCATCCCCAAGCTTAATTCCTGCTTGTCCTGGAGTAGGTAAATGATAAAAACAGAATTTTTGATGTGGAATGCTACCTAACATATTTATCCATGTAATTCTCTTTATTGTGGCATGAATGTTCAGATCTGTAAGATTCAAAACAAAAGTTTAATATTGACATAAAAACAATAATACTTCAAGTATACTAACAAAATAATTATGTCTTCTCAAAATAACATGGCTAAAGAAATCTTATCCCTACAAAATCATATAGTCTGGCTATGCTCCATCTTCATCACACAAAATATTCAAATCATGCACAACCCCGATGACAAGCCAAGCAATTGTTTCATACTTTTGACGTTCTCAAACCTTTTCAAGTTTCACGCAATACATGGTGAGCCATGGACATAACACTATAGGTGGAATAGACGGTGGTTGTGGAGAAGACAAAAAGAAGGAGATAGTCTCACATCAACTAGGCGTATCAACAGGCTATGGAGATGCCCATTAACAGATGTCAATGTGAGTGAGTAGGGATTGCCATGCAACAGATACACTAGAGCTATAAGTTTATGAAATCTCAAAAAGAAAACTAAGTGGGTGTGCATCCAACTTGCTTGCACATGAAGACCTAGGGCGTTTGAGGAAGCCCATCGTTGGAATATACAAGCCAAGTTTTATAATGAAAAATTCCCACTAGCATATGAAAGTGATATCATAGGAGGCTCTCTATCATGAAGATCATGGTGCTACTTTGAAGCACGAGTGTGGAAAAAAGGATAGTAACATTGTCCCTTCTCTCTTTTTCTCTCATTTTTTTGACAATGCTCTAATAATGAAAATCATCACACTTCTATTTACTTACAACTCAAGAATTACAACTCGATACTAGAACAAAAATATGACTATGTGAATGCCTCCAGCGGTGTACCGGGATGTGCAATGAATCAAGAGTGACATGTATAAAAAATGAGAAACGGTGGCTTTGCCACAAATACGATGCCAACTAGATGATCATGCAAAGCAATATGACAATGATGATGTGTGTCATAATAAACGGAATAGTGGAAAGTTGCATGGCAATATATCTTGGAATGACTATGGAAATGCCATAATAGATAGGTATGGTGGCTGATTTGAGGAAGGATATGTGGTGGGTTTATGGTACCGACGAAAGTTGCGTGGTACTAGAGAGGCTAGCAATGGTGGAAAGGTGAGAGCGTGTATAATCCATGGACTCAATATTAGTCGTAAAGAACTCATATACTTATTGCAAAAATCTATTAGTCATCCAAACAAACTATTATGCGCATGCTCCTAGGGGGGTAGATTGGAAGGAAAAGACCATCGCTCGTCCCCGACCGCCACTCATAAGGAAGACAATCAAAAAACATCTCATGCTCCAACTTCGTTACATAACGGTTCACCATACGTGCATGCTACAGGACTCACAAATCTTAACACAAGTATTTCTCAAATTCACAACTACTTACTAGCATGACAATAATATCGCCATCTTCATATCTCAAAACAATCATAAGGAATCAAACTTCTCATAGTATTCAATGCACTGTATATGAAAGTTTTTATTATATCCCTCTTGGATGCCTATCATATTAGGACTAATTTTATAACAAAAGAAAATTACCATGCTGTTTAGAGACTCTCAAAATAATATAAATGAAGTACGAGAGTTCATAAATTTATATAAAATAAAACCACCACCGTGCTCTAAAAAGATATAAGTGAAGTACTAGAGCAAATTTGCCTAGCTCAAAAAAATATAAGTGGAGCACATAGAGCATTCTAATAAATCACGATTCATGCGTGTGTCTCTCAAAAGGTGTGTACATCAAGGATGATTGCAGCAAACTAAAAAGGAAAGACTCAAACCATACAAGACATTCCAAGCAAAACACATATCATGTGGTGAATAAAAATATAGCCTCAAGGAACGTTACCGGTAGACGAAGACGAAGAGAGGGGATGCCTTCCCGGGGCATCCCCAAGCTTAGGCTTTTTGACATCCTTGAATATTACCTTGGGGTGCCTTGGGCATCCCCAAGCTTAGGCTTTTGCCACTGCTTATTCCATAGTCCATCAAATCCTTACCAAAACTTGAAAACTTCACAACACAAAACTCCAACAGAAAATCTCGTAAGCTCCGTCAGTATAAGAAAATAAATCACCACTTTTGGTACTGTTGTGAACTCATTATTTATTTAAATTGGTGTAATATGTACTGTGTTCCAACTTTTCCATGGTTCATACCCCTCGATACTAGCCATAGATGCATCAAAATAAGCAAACAACACGCGAAAAACAGAATCTGTCAAAAACAGAACAGTCTGTAGAAATCTGGAGATTTCAAATACTTACATAACTCCAAAAATTCTGAGAAATTAGGAAGTCCTAGATAATTTGTTTATAAATCCTTTGCAAAAATAATCAGCATTTTATCGCGCTTGTGTTAAAAACTAAAACTAATCTCCTGGGTGCAAAAGTTTCTGTTTTTCAGCAGAATCAAATCAAGTATTACCATAAGCTATCCCAAACCCAAAGGTCTTACTTGGCACAAGCACTAATTAAAACACAAAACCACATCTAACCAGAGGCTATATGATTTATTCAAAGCAAAACAGGACCTAAAACGTAAGAACAAAAATAAAATTGGGTTGCCTCCCAACAAGCGCTATCGTTTAACGCCCCTAGCTAGGCATAAAAACACAAATAGATCTAAGTATTATCATCTTTGGCATTGGGGAAGAAAAGAAAAGAATTCTTATCTATGGCATTTATCTTTCTGTTTTGTGAGAGCACATGGCCATTCATCGTACAAGAAAGATTAAACACATTGCAAAAATTTGCATCTAAACTTGCCTTCATCTCTTTAATTTTTTTATAGAAACTCATAATGGCGGAAGATTCAACATCCTTTTCCTTGGGGTGCCCGAATATGGATTTCATCTTCTCATAAGTATCGATGGCGTCCCCTCCAAGAAAATTGTTTTCAAAAATAGAATCCAAAACTTGCTTAAAAGAAGGGGAAGGCCAAAATAAAATCTTTTAAGTAAACCTCAATTTGATATTGGGGCACATAGCTAGCTCGAATCCTCAACAACCGATCCCAAGCATCCTTCAAAGATTCATCAAGCAAATAACGAAAAATTCCGGGATCATCTTCATCAAGATTCAAATCCTCCTCAACTATCCCAGTACGTTTTTCCATAGCACCATTATTTATAAGCTTAGAAAGGACAGATGGGTTATCCAAGGTGTCGGTGTCAAAACTAGCGGATCTCGGGTAGGGGGTCCCGAACTGTGCATCTAGGCCGGATGGTAACATGAGGCAGGGGACACAATGTTTTACCCAGGTTCGGGCCCTCTTGATGGAGGTAAAACCCTACATCCTGCTTGATTAATATTGATGATATGGGTAGTACAAGAGTAGATCTACCACGAGATCAGAGAGGCTAAACCCTAGAAGCTAGCCTATGGTATGATTGTATGTTATGGTTCTTGTCCTACGGACTAAAACCCTTCGGTTTATATAGACATCGGAGAGGGTTAGGGTTACACAAGGTCGGTTACAAAGGAGGAGATATCCATATCTGTATTGCCTAGCTTGCCTTCCACGCCAAGTAGAGTCCCACCCGGACACGAGACGAAGTCTTCAATCTTGTATCTTCATAGTCTAACAGTCCGGCCAATGGAGATAGTCCGGCTTCCTGAAGACCCCCTAATCCAGGACTCCCTCAGTAGCCCCTGAACCAGGCTTCAATGACGATGAGTCCGGCGCCCAGTATTGTCTTCGGCATTGCAAGGCGGGTTCCTTCTCCGAATACATCACAGAAGAATTTGAATACGAGGATAGTGTCCGACCCTGCAAAATAAGTTCCACATACCACCGTAGAGAGAATAATATTTTTGCAAACCTAATTTGCTGACTTGTTTTGACAGCATGACGTTATGTCATGGCCCGGTGATTATTCAAACCGTTTCCTTTAACTAGCCCCGCACATAACGCGAGGCAGTTTTTTCGACACGTCTTGTCAAAGCAGAGATTGTCTCCCCTTATTACGGGATTCTCATCAACACGGGCGTGGGTGACCCAACCGCTCCATCGATTATGGCGCTTGGGGGATAAGCGAGTTATACCAGGCTAGTGGGACGCTTAGTTTCGTCTGCCCATATAAAGGGATAAGGATTCACCTTTCTATCCACGCCTTCTTCCTCCTTCGCTCATCCGTTTTCGAACACTCGAGCTCTAGCGCCCAAGTCCGCACTTCCCACCTCAACCTTCTCCAACCATGTCTGGAGCGGGAGGCAGCTGGATGGTCTCCTCCGTCACGGATGGAGACATCAAGAAGCTGAGGAGAGCCAGATACCTGCCCGACGACATCGCGCACCGGCTCCCAAATGAGGGGAAGCTCATCCCCACCCCCAGGCCCCATGAGAGGGTAGTGTTCCTCACCCATTTCCTCCGCGGACTGGGATTCCCTCTCCACCCATTCGTCCGGGGGCTCATGTTCTATTACGGCCTGGATTTCCATGATCTGGCCCGAACTTCATCCTCAACATCTCGGCGTTTATCGTCGTGTGCGAGGCCTTCCTCCGCATCAAGCCCCACTTCGGCTTATGGTTGAAGACCTTCAATGTCAAGCCGAAGGTTGTGGGCGGCCGCCAGGCGGAGTGCAGATGTGCCATGGTGGGCAAGATGCCCAACGTAACATGGCTCGAGGGCTCCTTTGTGGAAACCATAAAGGGGTGGCAATCGGGGTGGTTCTACATCACCGAGTCGCGCGACCCTGTATGGGCAGCGGCCCCCGAGTTCCGATCTGGCATCCCCACGCGGCTCACCTCCTAGAAAGAGAAGGGCCTGTCTTGGGGTAGTTCGGGAGAGCTGACCGGACTCCAAACATGTATTCAAAACATGGTGAACAAGAAGCTCAAACTTGTCAACGTGGTCCAGGTCATGCTCCACCGCCGGATCCTCCTGTGCCAACAACGGGAGTTCAACTTGTGGGAGTTCGACCCGGTGCAACACCAAACTCTGAACAGGCTCTTCGACACAACTCACGAAGATGCCTGGAGGGTGCTGTTCAAAAGCGCCGAGGTCCCCCCTCCTATTACTGAGGATCGCGGATTCAGTGCAAAGCACCAAGCCAGTGCGGTAAGCTGCTTTACCTTTCACAGGATACTTATTTCTTATAGATTGACTCCATGCGGGATCTAAACTCCCATACCTTTGACAGGCCTGGCAGGAGACGGCCGAACAGATCGACTGTCCGGCTCCTTTGCCCGAAGGCCCAGCAGACGCTCTTCTGGCAAAGATGCTGACTCCGGCCCCTTATACGGTGCCGGAGAAGACCAAGAAGGCCAAGGGAACCGGAAAGAGTTCCCGACGCCAGGCGTCGTCAGACTCTCCGTCCGATGACTCTGTGGCGCACTCCTCCCCCGAAGACGAGGAAGAAGAAGAAGATGCTCCCCCTCCAGCTGGGGGAGATAAGAAAAGGAAGGCCGCCCCAACTGGGGGGCCAAAGGGTCCAAGAAGGGAAGGACTCTCCTTCCGGACAGTTCCACCACCGTCGACAAAGGCGAAGACGAGTGGTTGCCCAGGGCCAAGCCCCCAGGGAGATCGTAAGTATTCGGATACCAAAGTAACTCATAGCATTCCTTTGTCGCACTGCTTTCCCTAACGCCGAACATGATTATGCAGGCCGCCACGAGCCAGTATTGATGTATCATCGGACGGCTCCCTGGGCTCGTCGGACATGGATAGGGATCCAGTCCCGACCGCCACCTCCCCTCATCCTGCTGATGATGCCGAGGTGCTGTCTCAAGAGGCACCGGACCAAGGGGAGACAGTCCCGGAGGCGCCTCAAGGCGGCCTTCGGGACTCCGGGAGCCGAGGGGACAGGGCCCCTGAGAGCTCCGAGTTCGGCCCTCAGCTGAACACCGCGCCAGAACCTCCAGCGGTTCCAGGCTCGGGCGGGCGGCCTCCTTCTAAGAGGGGCAAGACGCCTGTGCCGGTGACCTCTGTCCATCCAGAGGCGCCGGACAATCTGCTAGAAGTGCTTCGCAGCGCTTCCATCGACGAGGAGCACCGTACTGTTATGAGTGCGGTGGTCCAGAAGGTTCAGTCCGCCAAGAGCGGGTTGACTGAAACCTGTGCCAGCCTTCTAAAGGGCTTTGAGGTAAGTGTTTTAAAATGTAGTAGAAATATTATGAGTTTATGAGTTTTGATGTACCGAAGGAGTTCAGAGTCCCGGATGAGATCGGGGACATGACGAGGAGTCTCGAAATGGTCGAGACGTAAATATCGATATATTGGACGACTATATTCGGACTTCGGAAAGGTTCCGAGTGATTCGGGTATTTTTCGGAGTACCGGAGAGTTACGGGAATTCGCCGGGAGAAGTATTGGGCCTTATTGGGCCATACGGGAAAGAGAGAGGGGCTGCCTAGGACTAGGGGGAGGGGCTGCACCCCTTCCTTGTTTCCTACTCCTACTACATGGAAGGACTCCTAGTTGGACTAGGAAAGGGGGAATCCTACTCCCGGTGGGAGTAGGACTCCCCTAGGGCGCGCCATAGAGAGGGCCGGCCCTCCCCTCCTCAACTCCTTTATATACGGGGGCAGGGGGCACCCCATAGACACACAAGTTGATCTTCATGATCGTTCCTTAGCCGTGTGCGGTGCCCCCCTCCACCATATTCCACCTCGGTCATATTGTAGCGGTGCTTAGGCGAAGCCCTACGATGGTAGTACATCAAAATCATCACCACGCCATCGTGCTGACGGAACTCCTCCCCGACGCTTTGCTGGATCGGAGCCCGGGGATCGTCATCGAGCTGAACGTGTGGCAAGAACTCGGAGGTGCCGGAGTAACGGTGCTTGGATCGGTCGGATCATGAAGACATACGACTACATCAACCGCGTTGTCACAACGCTTCCGCTGTTGGTCTACAAGGGTACGTAGATCACACTCTCCCCTCTCGTTGCTATGCATCACCATGATCTTGCGTGAGCATAGGAATTTTTTTGAAATTACTACGAAACCCAACAGTGGCATCCGAGCCTTGGTTTTATATGTTGATGTTATATGCACGAGTAGAACACAAGTGAGTTGTGGGTGATATAAGTCATACTGCTTACCAGCATGTCATACTTTGGTTCGGCGGTATTGTTGGACGAAGCGGCCCGGACCGACATTACGTGTACGCTTACGCGAGACCGGTTCTCCCGACGTGCTTTGCACAAAGGTGGCTAGCGGGTGACAGTTTCTCCAACTTTAGTTGAACCGAGTGTGGCTACGCCCGGTCCTTGCGAAGATTAAAACAGCACCAACTTGACAAACTATCGTTGTGGTTTTGATGCGTAGGTAAGAACGGTTCTTGCTAAAGCCGTAGCAGCCACGTAAAACTTGCAACAACAAAGTAGAGGACGTCTAACTTGTTTTTGCAGGGCATGTTGTGATGTGAAATGGTCAAGACGTGATGAGATATAAGTTGTTGTATGAGATGATCATGTTTTGTTGAAGTTATCAGCATCTGGCAAAATCCTTATGGTTGTCTCTCTATTGCATAAGATGCAAGCGTCCAATAATTGCTTTACTTTATCGCTATGCGATAGCAATAGTTGCAAGAGCAATTGTTGGCGAGACGACCACGTGACGACACATTGATATAGATCAAGATGATGGAGATCATGGTGTCATGCCGGTGACGATATAGATCATGACAGTACTTTGGAGATGGAGATCAAAGAAGCAAGATGATGATGGCCATATCATGTCACATATTTTGATTGCATATGATGTTTATCTTTTATACATCTTATTTTTCCTTAGTTTGACGGTAGCATTTTAAGATGATCTCTCACTAATTATCAAGAAGTGTTCTCCCTAAGTATGCACCGTTGCGAAAGTTCTTCGTGCTGAGACACCACGTGATGATCGGGTGTGATAGGCTCTACGTTCAAATACAACGGGTGCAAAACAGTTTCACACGCGGAATACTCAGGTTATACTTGACGAGCCAAGCATATACAGATATGGCCTCGGAACACGGAGACCGAAAGGTCGAGCGTGAATCATATAGTAGATATGATCAACATAGTGATGTTCACCAATGAAACTGCTCCATCTCACGTGATGATCGGACATGGTTTAGTTGATTTGGATCACGTGATCACTTAGAGGATTAGAGGGATGTCTATCTAAGTGGGAGTTCTTAAGTAATATGATTAACTGAACTAAAATTTATCATGAACTTAGTCCTGGTAGTATTTTGCAAATTATGTTGTAGATCAATAGCTCGTGTTATTGCTTTCATATGTTTATTTTGATATGTTCCTAGAGAAAAATTGTGTTGAAAGATGTTAGTAGCAATGATGCGGATTGGATCCGTGATCTGAGGTTTATCCTCATTGCTGCACAGAGGAATTATGTCCTTGATGCACCGCTAGGTGATAGACCTATTGCAGGAGCAGATGCTGACATTATGAACGTTTGGCTAGCTAAATATGATGACTACTTGATAGTTTAGTGCACCATGCTTAATGGCTTAGAATCGGGACTTCAAAGACGTTTTGAACGTCATGGACCATAGGAGATGTTCCAGGAGTTGAAGCTAATATTTCAAGCAAATACCCAAGTTGAGAGATATGAAGTCTCCAACAAGTTCTATAGCTAAAAGATGGAGGAGAATCGCTCAACTAGTGAGCATGTGCTCAGATTGTCTGGGTACTACAATCGCTCGAATCAAGTGGGAGTTAATCTTCCAGATAAGATAGTGATTGACAGAATTCTCTAGTCACCATCACCAAGTTAGTAGAACTTCGTGATGAACTATAGTATGCAAGGGATGACGAAAACGAATCCCGAGCTTTTCACGATGATGAAATCGATGAAGGTAGAAATCAAGAAAGAGCATCAAGTGTTGATGGTTGACAAGATCACTAGTTTCAAGAAAAGGGCAAAGGGAAGAAGGGGAACTTCAAGAAGAACGGCAAGCAAGTTGCTGCTCAAGTGAAGAAGCCCAAGTCTGGTCCTAAGCCTGAGACTAAGTGCTTCTACTGCAAAGGGACTGGTCACTGGAAGCGGAACTGCCCCAAGTATTTGGCGGATAAGAAGGATAGCAAAGTGAACAAAAGTATATTTGATATACATGTTATTGATGTGTACTTTACTAGTGTTTATAGCAACCCCTCAGTATTTGATACTGGATCAGTTGCTAAGAGTAGTAACTCGAAACAGGAGTTGCAGAATAATCAGAGACTAGTTAAGGGTGAAGTGACGATGTGTGTTGGAAGTAGTTCCAAGATTGATATGATCATCATCGCACACTCCCCTATACTTTCGGGGTTAGTGTTGAACCTAAATAAGTGTTATTTGGTTTTTGCGTTGAGCATGAATATGATTTGATCATGTTTATTGCACGGTTATTCATTAAAGTCAGAGAATAATTGTTGTTCTGTTTACATGAATAAAACCTTCGATGGTCATACACCCAATGAAACAAGTTCATTGGATCTCGATCGTAGTGATACACATATTCATAATATTGAAACCAAAAGATGCGAAGTTAATAATGATAGTGCAACTTATTTGTGGCACTGCCGTTTAGGTCATATTGGTGTAAAGCGCATGAAGAAACTCCATGCTGATGGAATTTTGGAATCACTTGATTATGAATCACTTGGTGCTTGCGAACCATGCCTTAAGGGCAAGATGAATAAAGACTCCATTCTCCGGAACAATGGAGCGAGCAACTGACTTATTGGAAATAATACATACTAATGTATGCGATCTGATGAGTGTTGAAGCTCGCGGCGGGTATCGTTATTTTCTGACCTTCACATATGATTTGAGCAGATATGGGTATATCTGCTTGATGAAACATAAGTCTGAAACATTTGAAAAGTTCAAAGAATTTCAGAGTGAAGTGGCAAATCATCGTGACAAGAAAATAAAAGTTTCTACGATATGATCGCAGAGGTAAAATATTTGAGTTACGAGTTTGGTCTTCAATTAAAACAATGTGAAATAGTTTCACTACTCACGCCACCTGGAACACCATAGTGTAATGGTGTGTCTGAACGTCATAACCGTACTTTATTAGATATAGTGCAATCTATGATGTCTCTTACCGATCTACCACTATCAGTTTGGGGTTATGCATTAGAGACAGCTGCATTCATGTTAAATAGGGCACCATCTAAGTCCGTTGAGACGACACAATCTGAACTGTGGTTTGGCAAGAAACCAAAGTTGTCGTTTCTTAAAGTTTGGGGTTGTGATGCTTATATGAAAAAGTTTCATCCTAATAAGCTCAAACCCAAATCGGAGAAATATGTCTTCATAGGATACCCAAAGGAGACTGTTGGGTACACCTTCTATCACAAATCCGAAGGCAAGAATTTTGTTGCTAAATTCGGAGTTTTTCTAGAGAAGGAGTTTTCTCTCGAAAGAAGTGAGTGGGAGGAAAGTAGAACTTGATGAGGTAACTGTACCTGCTCCCTTGTTGGAAAGTAGTTCATCACAAAAATCTGTTCCTGTGACTACTACACCAATTAGTGAGGAAGCTAATGATGATGATCATGTAACTTCAGATCAAGTTACTACCAAATCTCGTAGGTAAACCAGAGTGAGATCCGCACCAGAGTGGTATGGTAATCCTGTTCTGGAAGTCATGTTACTAGACCATGACGAACTTGCGAACTATGAGGAAGCGATGATGAGCCCAGATTCCGCGAAATGGTTTGAGGCCATGAAATCTGAGATATGATCCATGTATGAGAACAAAGTATGGACTTTGGTTGACTTGCCCGATGATCGGCAAGCCATAGAAAATAAATGGATCTTCAAGAGGAAGACGGACACTGATAGTAGTGTTACTATCTACAAAGCTAGAATTGTCGCAAAACGTTTTCGACAAGTTCAAGGTGTTGACTACGATGAGATTTTCTCACTCGTATCTATGCTTAAGTCTGTCCGAATCATGTTAGCAATTGCCGCATTTTATGAAATCTGGCAAATGGATAAACAAAACTGCATTCCTTAATGGATTTACTAAAGAAGAGTTGTATACGATGCAACTAGAAGGTTTTGTCGATCCTAAAGGTGTTAACTAAATATGCAAGCTCCAGCGATCCATCTATGGACTGGTGCAAGAATCTCGGAGTTGGAATATACGCTTTGATAAGTTGATCAAAGCATATAGTTTTATACAGACTTGCGGTGAAGCCTGTATTTACAAGAAAGTGAGTGGGAGCACTACAACATTTCTGATAAGTATATGTGAATGACATATTGTTGATCGGAAATAATGTAGAATTATTCTGCAAAGCATAAAGGAGTGTTTGAAAGGAGTTTTTCAAAGAAAGACCTCGGTGAAGCTGCTTACATATTGAGTATCAAGATCTATAGAGATAGATCTAGACACTTGATAAGTTTTTTCAATGAGTACATACCTTGACAAGATTTTGAAGCAGTTCAAAATGGAACAGTCAAAGAAAAGGTATCTTGCCTGTGTTACAAGGTGTGAAGTTGAGTAAGACTTAAAGCCCGACCACGGCAGAAGATAGAAAGAGAATGAAAGTCATTCCCTATGCCTCGGTCATAGGTTCTATAAAGTATGCCATGCTGTATACCAGATCTTCTATAAAGTATGCCATTTCCTACCACTGAGTTTGGCAAGGGAGTACGATAGTGAGCTAGGAGTAGATCACTGGACAGCGGTCAAAATTATCCTTAGTGGAACAAGGATATGTTTCTCGATTATGGAAGTGAAAAAAGGTTCGTCGTAAAGGGTTACGCCGATGCAAGTTTTGACACTAATCTAGATGACTCTAAGTCTCGGTCTAGATACATATTGAAAGTGGGAGCAATTAGCTAGAGTAGCTCCATGCAGAGCATTGTTGACATAGAAATTTGCAAAATACATGCGGATCTGAATGTGGCAGACCCGTTGACTAAGATTCTCTCACAAACAAAAGATGATCACACCTTAGTACTCCTTGGATGTTAATCACATAGCGATGTGAACTAGATTACTGAATCTAGTAAACCCTTTGGGTGTTAATCACATGATGATGTGAACTATCGATGTTAATCACATGGTGATGTGATCTAGATTATTGACTCTAGTGCAAGTGGGAGACTGAAGGAAATATGACCTAGAGGCAATAATAAAGTTATTATTTATTTCCTTATTTCATGATAAATGTTTATTATTCATGCTAGAATTGTATTAACCGGAAACATAATACATGTGTGAATACATAGACAAACAGAGTGTCACTAGGATGCCTCTACTTGACTAGCTCGTTAATCAAAGATGGTTATGTTTCCTAACCATGGAAAAAGAGTTGTTATTTGATTAACGAGATCACATCATTAGGTGAATGATCTGATTGACATGACCCATTCCATTAGCTTAGCACCCGATCGTTTAGTATGTTGCTATTGCTTTCTTCATGACTTATACATGTTCCTATGTCTATGAGATTATGCAACTCCCGTTTGCCGGAGGAACACTTTGTGTGCTACCAAACGTCACAACGTAACTGGGTGATTATAAAGGTGCTCTACAGGTGTCTCCAAAGGTACATGTTGGGTTGGCGTATTTCGAGATTAGGATTTGTCACTCCGATTGTCGGAGAGGTATCTCTGGGCCCTCTCGGTAATGCACATCACTTAAGCCTTGCAAGCATTGCAACTAATGAGTTAGTTGCGAGATGATGTATTACGGAACGAGTAAAGAGACTTGCCAGTAACGAGATTGAACTAGGTATTGAGATACCGACGATCGAATCTCGGGCAACTAACATACCGATGACCAAGGGAACAACGTATGTTGTTATGCGGTCTGACCGATAAAGTTCTTCGTAGAATATGTAGGAGCCAATATGGGCATCCAGGTCCCGCTATTGGTTATTGACCGGAGACGTGTCTCGGTCATGTCTACATTGTTCTCGAACCGTAGGGTCCGCACGCTTAATGTTTCGATGACAGTTATATTATGAGTTTATGAGTTTTGATGTACCGAAGGAGTTCGGAGTCCCGGATGAGATTGGGGACATGACGAGGAGTCTCGAAATGGTCGAGACATAAAGATCGATATATTGGACGACTATATTCGGACTTCGGAAAGGTTCCGAGTGATTTGGGTATATTTCGGAGTACCGGAGAGTTACGGGAATTCGCCGGGAGAAGTATTGGGCCTTATTGGGCCATACGGGAAAGAGAGAGGGGCTGCCTAGGGCAGGCCGCGCCCCCCCCCAAGGCCTAGTCCGAATTGGACTAGGGGGAGGGGCTGCACCCCTTCCTTGTTTCCTACTCCTACTACATGGAAGGACTCCTAGTTGGACTAGGAAAGGGGGAATCCTACTCCCGGTGGGAGTAGGACTCCCCTAGGGCGCGCCATAGAGAGGGCCGGCCCTCCCCTCCTCCACTCCTTTATATACGGTGGCAGGGGGCACCCCATAGACACACAAGTTGATCTTCGTGATCGTTCCTTAGCCCTGTGCGGTGCCCCCCTCCACCATATTCCACCTCGGTCATATTGTAGCGGTGCTTAGGCGAAGCCCTGCGACGGTAGAACATCAAAATCGTCACCACGCCATCATGTGACGGAACTCCTCCCCGACGCTTTGCTGGATCAGAGCCTGGGGATCGTCATCGAGCTAAACGTGTGCCAAGAACTCGGAGGTGCCGGAGTAACGGTGCTTGGATCGGTCGGATCATGAAGACGTACGACTACATCAACCGCGTTGTCACAACGCTTCCGCTGTTGGTCTACAAGGGTACGTAGATCACACTCTCCCCTCTCGTTGCTATGCATCACCATGATCTTGCGTGAGCATAGGAAATTTTTTGAATTTACTACGAAACCCAACAGTGGCATCCGAGCCTAGGTTTTTTATGTTGATGTTATATGCACGAGTAGAACACAAGTGAGTTGTGGGCGATATAAGTCATACTGCTTACCAGCATGTCATACTTTGGTTCGGCGGTATTGTTGGACGAAGCGGCCCGGACCGACATTACGCGTACGCTTACGCGAGACCGGTTCTCCCGACGTGCTTTGCACAAAGGTGGCTAGCGGGTGACAGTTTCTCCAACTTTAATTGAACCGAGTGTGGCTACGCCCGGTCCTTGTGAAGGTTAAAACAGCACCAACTTGACAAACTATCGTTGTGGTTTTGATGCGTAGGTAAGAACAGTTCTTGCTAAAGCCGTAGCAGCCACGTAAAACTTGCAACAACAAAGTAGAGGACGTCTAACTTGTTTTTGCAGGGCATGTTGTGATGTGATATGGTCAAGACGTGATGAGATATAAGTTGTTGTATGAGATGATCATGTTTTGTTGAAGTTATCAGCAACTGGCAAAATCCTTATGGTTGTCTCTCTATTGCATAAGATGCAAGCGTCCAATAATTTCTTTACTTTATCGCTATGCGATAGCAATAGTTGCAAGAGCAATTGTTGGCAAGACGACCAGGTGACGACACATTGATATAGATCAAGATGATGGAGATCATGGTGTCATGCCGGTGACGATATAGATCATGACAGTACTTTGGAGATGGAGATCAAAGAAGCAAGATGATGATGGCCATATCATGTCACATATTTTGATTGCATATGATGTTTATCTTTTATACATCTTATTTTTGCTTAGTTTGACGGTAGCATTTTAAGATGATCTCTCACTAATTATCAAGAAGTGTTCTCCCTGAGTATGCACCGTTGCGAAAGTTCTTCGTGCTGAGACACCACGTGATGATCGGGTGTGATAGGCTCTACGTTCAAATACAACGGGTGCAAAATAGTTGCACACGCGGAATACTCAGGTTATACTTGAAGAGCCAAGCATATACAGATATGGCCTCGGAACACGGAGACCGAAAGGTCGAGCGTGAATCGTATAGTAGATATGATCAACATAGTGATGTTCACCAATGAAACTGCTCCATCTCACGTGATGATAGGACATGGTTTAGTTGATTTGGATCACGTGATCACTTAGAGGATTAGAGGGATGTCTATCTAAGTGGGAGTTCTTAAGTAATATGATTAACTGAACTTAGTCCTGGTAGTATTTTGCAAATTATGTTGTAGATCAATAGCTCGTGTTATTGCTTTCATATGTTTATTTTGATATGTTCCTAGAGAAAAATTGTGTTGAAAGATGTTAGTAGCAATGATGCGGATTGGATCCGTGATCTGAGGTTTATCCTCATTGCTGCAAGAGGAATTATGTCCTGGATGCACCGCTAGGTGATAGACCTATTGCAGGAGCAGATGCTGACGTTATGAACGTTTGGCTAGCTAAATATGATGACTACTTGATAGTTTAGTGCACCATGCTTAACGGCTTAGAATCGGGACTTCAAAGACGTTTTGAACGTCATGGACCATATGAGATGTTCCAGGAGTTGAAGCTAATATTTAAAGCAAATACCCGAGTGGAGAGATATGAAGTCTCCAACAAGTTCTATAGCTAAAAGATGGAGGAGAATCGCTCAACTAGTGAGCATGTGCTCAGATTGTCTGGGTACTACAATCGCTTGAATCAAGTGGGAGTTAATCTTCTAGATAAGATAGTGATTGACAGAATTCTCTAGTCACCATCACCAAGTTAGTAGAACTTCGTGATGAACTATAGTATGCAAGGGATGACGAAAACGAATCCCGAGCTTTTCATGATGATGAAATCGATGAAGGTAGAAATCAAGAAAGAGCATCAAGTGTTGAAGGTTGACAAGATCACTAGTTTCAAGAAGAGGGCAAAGGGAAGAAGGGGAACTTCAAGAAGAACGGCAAGCAAGTTGCTGCTCAAGTGAAGAAGCCCAAGTTTGGTCCTAAGCCTGAGACTAAGTGCTTCTACTGCAAAGGGACTGGTCACTAGAAGCGGAACTGCCCCAAGTATTTGGCGGATAAGAAGGATAGCAAAGTGAACAAAAGTATATTTGATATACATGTTATTGATGTGTACTTTACTAGTGTTTATAGCAACCCCTTAGTATTTGATACTGGATCAGTTGCTAAGAGTAGTAACTCGAAACAGGAGTTGCAGAATAATCAGAGACTAGTTAAGGGTGAAGTGACGATGTGTGTTGGAAGTAGTTCCAAGATTGATATGATCATCATCGCACACTCCCCTATACTTTCGGGGTTAGTGTTGAACCTAAATAAGTGTTATTTGGTTTTTGCGTTGAGCATGAATATGATTTGATCATGTTTATTGCACGGTTATTCATTAAAGTCAGAGAATAATTGTTGTTCTGTTTACATGAATAAAACCTTCGATGGTCATACACCCAATGAAACAAGTTCATTGGATCTCGATCGTAGTGATACACATATTCATAATATTGAAACCAAAAGATGCGAAGTTAATAATGATAGTGCAACTTATTTGTGGCACTGCCGTTTAGGTCATATTGGTGTAAAGCGCATGAAGAAACTCCATGCTGATGGGATTTTGGAATCACTTGATTATGAATCACTTGGTGCTTGCGAACCATGCCTTAAGGGCAAGATGAATAAAGACTCCGTTCTCCGGAACAATGGAGCGAGCAACTGACTTATTGGAAATAATACATACTGATGTATGCGATCTGATGAGTGTTGAAGCTCGCGGCGGGTATCGTTATTTTCTGACCTTCACATATGATTTGATCAGGTATGGGTATATCTGCTTGATGAAACATAAGTCTGAAACATTTGAGAAGTTCAAAGAATTTCAGAGTGAAGTGGAAAATCATCGTGACAAGAAAATAAAAGTTTCTACGATATGATCGCAGAGGTAAAATATTTGAGTTACGAGTTTGGTCTTCAATTAAAACAATGTGAAATAGTTTCACTACTCACGCCACCTGGAACACCATAGTGTAATGGTGTGCCTGAACGTCATAACCGTACTTTATTAGATATAGTGCGATCTATGATGTCTCTTACTGATCTACCACTATCGGTTGGGGTTATGCATTAGAGACAGCTGCATTCATGTTAAATAGGGCACCATCTAAGTCCGTTGAGACGACACAATCTGAACTGTGGTTTGGCAAGAAACCAAAGTTGTCGTTTCTTAAAGTTTGGGGTTGTGATGCTTATATGAAAAAGTTTCATCCTAATAAGCTCAAACCCAAATCGGAGAAATATGTCTTCATAGGATACCCAAAGGAGACTGTTGGGTACACCTTCTATCACAAATCCGAAGGCAAGACTTTTGTTGCTAAATTCGGAGTTTTTCTAGAGAAGGAGTTTTCTCTCGAAAGAAGTGAGTGGGAGGAAAGTAGAACTTGATGAGGTAACTGTACCTGCTCCCTTGTCGGAAAGTAGTTCATCACAAAAATCTGTTCCTGTGACTACTACACCAATTAGTGAGGAAGCTAATGATGATGATCATGTAACTTCAGATCAAGTTACTACCAAATCTCGTAGGTAAACCAGAGTGAGATCCGCACCAGAGTGGTATGGTAATCCTGTTCTGGAAGTCATGTTACTAGACCATGACGAACTTGCGAACTATGAGGAAGCGATGATGAGCCCAGATTCCGCGAAATGGTTTGAGGCCATGAAATCTGAGTATGATCCATGTATGAGAACAAAGTATGGACTTTGGTTGACTTGCCCGATGATCGGCAAGCCATAGAAAATAAATGGATCTTCAAGAGGAAGACGGACGCTGATAGTAGTGTTACTATCTACAAAGCTAGAATTGTCGCAAAAGGTTTTTGACAAGTTCAAGGTGTTGACTATGATGAGATTTTCTCACTCGTATCTATGCTTAAGTCTGTCCGAATCATGTTAGCAATTGCCGCATTTTATGAAATCTGGCAAATGGATAAACAGAACTGCATTCCTTAATGGATTTACTAAAGAAGAGTTGTATACGATGCAACTAGAAGGTTTTGTCGATCCTAAAGGTGTTAACTAAATATGCAAGCTCCAGCGATCCATCTATGGACTGGTGCAAGAATCTCGGAGTTGGAATATACGCTTTGATAAGTTGATCAAAGCATATAGTTTTATACAGACTTGCGGTGAAGCCTGTATTTACAAGAAAGTGAGTGGGAGCACTACAACATTTCTGATAAGTATATGTGAATGACATATTGTTGATCGGAAATAATGTAGAATTATTCTGCAAAGCATAAAGGAGTGTTTGAAAGGAGTTTTTCAAAGAAAGACCTCGGTGAAGCTGCTTACATATTGAGTATCAAGATCTATAGAGATAGATCAAGACACTTGGTAAGTTTTTTCAATGAGTACATACCTTGACAAGATTTTGAAGTAGTTCAAAATGGAACAGTCAAAGAAAAGGTTTCTTGCCTGTGTTACAAGGTGTGAAGTTGAGTAAGACTCAAAGCCCGACCACGGCAGAAGATAGAAAGAGAATGAAAGTCATTCCCTATGCCTCGGTCATAGGTTCTATAAAGTATGCCATGCTGTATACCAGATCTTCTATAAAGTATGCCATTCCCTACCACTGAGTTTGGCAAGGGAGTACGACAGTGATCTAGGAGTAGATCACTGGACAACGGTCAAAATTATCCTTAGTGGAATAAGGATATGTTTCTCGATTATGGAAGTGAAAAAAGGTTCGTCGTAAAGGGTTACGCCGATGCAAGTTTTGACACTAATCTAGATGACTCTAAGTCTCGGTCTAGATACATATTGAAAGTGGGATAAATTAGCTAGAGTAGCTCCATGCATATCATTGTTGACCTAGAAATTTGCAAAATACATGCAGATCTGAATGTGGTAGACCCGTTGACTAAGATTCTCTCACAAACAAAACATGATCACACCTTAGAACTCCTTGGGTGTTAATCACATAGCGATGTGAACTAGATTACTGAATCTAGTAAACCCTTTGGGTGTTAATCACATGATGATGTGAACTATCAATGTTAATCACATGGTGATGTGATCTAGATTATTGACTCTAGTGCAAGTGGGAGACTGAAGGAAATATGCCCTAGAGGCAATAATAAAGTTATTATTTATTTCCTTATTTCATGATAAATGTTTATTATTCATGCTAGAATTGTATTAACCAGAAACATAATACATGTGTGAATACATAGACAAACAGAGTGTCACTAGTATGCCTCTACTTGACTAGCTCGTTAATCAAAGATGGTTATGTTTCCTAATCATGGACAAAGAGTTGTTATTTGATTAACGAGATCACATCATTAGGTGAATGATCAGATTGAAATGACCCATTCCATTAGCTTAGCACCCGATCGTTTAGTATGTTGCTATTGCTTTCTTCATGACTTATACATGTTTCTATGACTATGAGATTATGCAACTCCCATTTGCCGGAGGAACACTTTGTGTGCTACCAAACGTCACAACATAACTGGGTGATTATAAAGGTGCTCTACAGGTGTCTCCAAAGGTACATGTTGGGTTGGCATATTTCGAGATTAGGATTTGTCACTCCGATTGTCGGAGAGGTATCTTTGGGCCCTCTCGATAATGCACATCACTTAAGCCTTGCAAGCATTGCAACTAATGAGTTAGTTGCGAGATGATGTATTACGGAACGAGTAAAGAGACTTGCCAGTAACGAGATTGAACTAGGTATTGAGATACCGACGATCGAATCTCGGGCAACTAACATACCGATGACCAAGGGAACAACGTATGTTGTTATGCGGTCTGACCGATAAAGTTCTTCGTAGAATATGTAGGAGCCAATATGGGCATCCAGGTCCCGCTATTGGTTATTGACCGGAGACGTGTCTCGGTCATGTCTACATTGTTCTCGAACCGTAGGGTCCGCACGCTTAATGTTTCGATGACAGTTATATTATGAGTTTATGAGTTTTGATGTACCGAAGGAGTTCGGAGTCCCGGATGAGATTGGGGACATGACGAGGAGTCTCGAAATGGTCGAGACATAAAGATCGATATATTGGACGACTATATTCGGACTTCGGAAAGGTTCCGAGTGATTTGGGTATATTTCGGAGTACCGGAGAGTTACGGGAATTCGCCGGGAGAAGTATTGGGCCTTATTGGGCCATACGGGAAAGAGAGAGGGGCTGCCTAGGGCAGGCCGCGCGCCCCCCCAAGGCCTAGTCCGAATTGGACTAGGGGGAGGGGCTGCACCCCTTCCTTGTTTCCTACTCCTACTACATGGAAGGACTCCTAGTTGGACTAGGGAAGGGGGAATCCTACTCCCGGTGGGAGTAGGACTCCCCTAGGGCGCGCCATAGAGAGGGCCGGCTCTCCCCTCCTCCACTCCTTTATATACGGGGGCAGGGGGCACCCCATAGACACACAAGTTGATCTTCGTGATCTTTCCTTAGCCATGTGCGGTGCCTCCCTCCACCATATTCCACCTCGGTCATATTGTAGCGGTGCTTTGGCGAAGCCCTGCGACGGTAGAACATCAAAATCGTCACCACGCCGTCGTGCCGACGGAACTCCTCCCCGACGCTTTGCTGGATCGGAGCCCGGGGATCGTCATCGAGCTGAACGTGTGCCAAGAACTCGGAGGTGCCGGAGTAACGGTACTTGGATCGGTCGGATCATGAAGACGTACGACTACATCAACTGCGTTGTCACAATGCTTCCGCTGTCCGTCTACAAGGGTACGTAGATCACACTCTCCCCTCTCGTTGCTATGGATCACCATGATCTTGCGTGAGCGTAGGAATTTTTTTGAAATTACTATGAAACCCAACATGTGTAGGCCCCCCAGCTCCTTCTTTCCGGCACACACCGGACGATATACCTCTCTAGCCAAGTGTGCCTACCACAAACACACACTTCCCATGTTCTCTTCTCACCGTCCATGCCCCCTATGTCCAATATAGTTCCACGTAGGTGCACACTCTCGCCCCTCTTTTCATCGATCTCATACTCGCACACTTCTCCCCCCGCGACATAGTAGGCCTCTCGCACCACCTCCTAGCCGCACCCCTCTCCCCATGTCCGTCTCTCTGTACCTTATTGGTTCTAACACATGCATGCATGTATACGTACCGATCTCCCTACATATAGCTAGGTCGACTATAATTCTTTTTCCCCATGCACCGATAGACTTACCTCACTAGTTATGTCTCTCCCTTTCTCGGACACACGACGGTTGATATTCCTATGTAGTTACGTATGTTTACCACAACCATATTGCCCCCCTCATCATCCTTGCATACCTCCTGACCCGTCTCTCACACGCACGTGCATAGATAGGCAGACATCTCCGGCCCTCTCTTATTGATATTGCACTCGTACCCTCCATTTGTCTAGCAGGCCTCTCCCACCATTTTTGAGAAGCCACTCCACCACCAACCCTCCGCCACTCCACCTTTGTCTTTCTCCCAACCTTATTCCTCTGCTACACATATGCATGGATGCCAATTGATCTCCTGCAATACATAGCTAGGTGTCTGTCCTTCTCCACACATATACTAGTCGATCTACCTCTCTATAGTTAGGTCTCTGCCCCCCTCCCCCCCACACACACCGATAGTCGAACGTTGTAGGCCATAGAGAAAAACTGCACCTCTCCCCTCCCAAATTCCAGTAGGCCAGTCGCCTTGTATCTTTGACGTGGGAAAACACAAATTCGATGGCACTCTTTATCGATCGCGCATCCACACACTTCATCCCTGTTTTTAGTTCTATCGATATCTCACGTCGATGATTCCTCCACTCTCTTCTCGTGGATCGCTCCCTCTATATATGATATATACATGACTCTGTTTCACACACATTGCATATGTTACATTTTTTTGTTTGAGATATCATCGACACATTGCCTCTGTTTCGCACAAACCATCTCTCTCACACCCACCCACATACGTACCTGCACCTAAAGAAGAGGTGCACGCAGGATGTACCGTACTCACGTCTCGTTCCCAGCCACACCTTCTCGGGTACACGGTGCAGTTTGTTTCTGTAAGAAAAGGCAGCCCACGTGATAATTTGACGCGTGTAGCGGTTGTTTACTCGAAGGAGGGTCGTGTACCATGCGTAGACGGAACAAAGTTCGACTTGACGCGTTAGTGTTAAATAAAGTTATATTCCTCAATAGCACGTACAAAATATAAAACGATTGTTGTTGGGAAAAAAGAAAAATCAGGCTCCACTATATACAATGAAGCCTGCCTTCCGGGGTTTGTCTCTCGTCACCCCATCTCACACAAGGTGGCGGTGGCCTCTCTTTCTCACTGTTGGTCAGTGATCCGGCCGCATCCCATCCGCCGGTGGAAAGGGAGGATGTGCATCGTTTCTCCGTTCGATGGCATTGAGGCAACACGTCCTGATCTGCAGTACCCGCCATTCTATCTGGCCAAGCTCCGGCGCGGTAGGGCCTTCACCACTTGCTTGCTGCCGCAGAATGGGCAGATCCCAGCCGCCGGCGCCCTCCTAGTTACATCCCGACGACCCTCAGGTACAACTTTCTCAGGCCTTGCTCCACTGCCCATCTTCCCATGTTGATGCATGTGGATCTTCTTTAGTTGTTTTCTTAAAACGTATCTCGGTCGGCATACTTTCCATCTTGCAATCTCGTCCTCAAACCATTTTTGATAAACCACCATGCTGCTATCTTTCCCTTATTACATGGAATATGCTTCTTTTTTGTTGGCGTATGTGTCTTGAACTCGTGTTATTGGGCAGTAATTGTTTCCTTTCTAACTACTTTTGCAAACAGGGTTATCCATTTCACCTCGTTGCTATTGCGACCTTTTGGTGAACTGCACAAATAACTTTTTTTCTTAAGAGTGTTTTCTGCAGTTCCGCCAAAATGTCACACGGGCAATGTTTTTACATTTCCGCGGGACTACAGAAAGGGAGATTGGTTTTGCTATCCTCCTCATCCAACTCTATGCCTAATCTTCTCCAACAAGTAGTTAGTCCTAAAGAGATATCGCAGAGGTGATCGGTTTCTATTTGTGTGTGCTATGTTTCATCATCTAGTTCCACTATTATTGTAATCACACTGAGTGGATATCTTTGCAAACAGGGATGGTCAGCTCGATTTTAGTGGAGCCGCACAAAATGATCGAATTGTGATGTCCTCCATACACCTATTTTTTCTACAGAGCTGGGTCAAACTAGCTGCCAACAAATGAACACTGTGCCTAGGAAATGGAGCCATGCCTACGAACAACATCGATCAATTATATATTTTTCTTTATTTTTACACCTTCTCACAACTTTGTCTTTAGTTGTGATGTGAATATTGGTGCTGATCTGCGAACCATTGAGATGCATTAGCAGCCATGGTAGTTTCATTTGTATTTGATGGAATGTTGTAACAAGATAATCTTGAGGCAAGAGGACACATGAATCCTAAGTTGAAACCTTTTTTCCTGCGGGAACAAAAGTTGAAACCTTCATAGCATCACAGTACAATTTCATTAAAATTATGCGTACATATAAACAAATCCTAAAGGATTGATAGCAATGCCAGAAACAATTCAACTTCGTTTCGCTGACATGAGGGACTTCCTTCATCCGGCTCCACCTGCCATGTAGCAATATTGAGTGCACAACTACAGGGAAAGATTCACCCCGGTTGTTGTGCAGCAGTAGTAATGACTAGTCAGAAGTCAAATCTCAGAGCCCCACCTTTGCCACAGTAAGTTGCTTAGACGAAGCAACCATCATTTCTCTGTTTGTTGAATCCGCTGGTACTCCCATATTCCCAGAGTAATAAGTTGCTCGGGCGAAGCAACCATCACTTCACCTTTCCCACAGTAAGTACTACCTCCTTTTTTATTCTAGAAAAAAACCACACGCGAATATTGGACGGTAGCAGCACAGCAACTGAATCAAAAATTGAAACCAACCAATGAACTACTACTAATGGTGAGTGTTTGATAGTATCATGTACTCCGTCTGTCCATGTATATAGAGCTTATGCGTTTTCCGAGACTAACTTTGGCCCTGTTTGGATCCATGGGTTAGAGTTAATTTGAGCTAGTTGGGGCTCAAATAGCCCTAAAGTATCCAAACACGAGGATTAAATTGGAGCAAGTTGCACCGAATCCACCAAAAAAACTATCCCACCCAAGAGGTGCTAATTAGAGATAGTTCTCATTGGGCCCACTAAAAAAATCACTTTTTTCTCTCCATCAAGTGCATTTATTGTCAATCTAACCCTCTCATCCAAACACCTCTTTGGCTACAGTTAGTTCAGGGTTAGTCATGAGTTAGTCTAACCTCTAGCCAAGTTAGAGTATCCAAACAGGAGCAGTATAGGACATGCGAGTTGCTCAAAGCATACAATCAATTTCGTACGTGAAAGGATCTTTTTTTAAATGGAACATGAAAGGATCTTCGAATGATATAATTTTCAAATTGTATAAAATCTTATCAATAGTCAAAGGCAACCTCGAAGAATACATTAGGCCCTATATAAAGTCTTATCAATAGTCAAAACCAAGTGTTACTACTACACCAAACAAGTTCAAAACGATAAATTGGACCCACTCACAGCACGGCACGCCTGTCTCATTTGGTCCGTTGGTCAAAGCGCTTCCTCTTCTTGGCATAACAACAGAGTACAGTAATTTTTTTAGAATGCTCTTGGCATGTCGCTATCATGTGATGAGTTAACCGACCTCAATAGACGGCAAAAACGCCAGCCCACTGCACTTTGAGAGAGACAAGTAGCTAGAAGCGATACGAGCTGGTGGATTACTATAGCTAGGTGTCGCACGGAGGCCAAGAAATATGGTGATAGCGTGGGTTGGCCATGTATGATGTAACTATACTGGGCTGTCATGTTTCGTACTCTTCCGGTCTACTGTGGAGATGATTGGTTGATTTTATATCACTAAATAATATAAAATTCTCCCTCCATTCCTAAATATTTGTCTTTCTAGAGATTTCAACAATGACTACATACGAAACAAAATAAGTGAATTTACACTCTAAAATATGTCTATATACATCTGTATGTGGTAGTCTATTTGAAATCTCTAAAAAGACAAATATTTAGAAATGGAGGGAGTATTATGAGTGCAGACACTCTAGCACGATGTTCCTTGCTCCTTCTTTGTCGTCGGGAATTTATGTTCTTCCACTCTTTTTTGACATGAGCTTTGTTCATCCTTTTGCCAACACGTGGGACATCTAGCATCAAGGTGCATGTGTCATGCAAGAAAATGGAGATAAGCAGTGCATAAGTGAGTCGTGGACTACGATGGCACCTAGTACTACGCAATATTTTTCCTCCTCGATGCACGTGAATAGTGCATGTTCTCAATGACGGAGCACGAGATGGTAGCCATGGACATGTTCGGCCCTTTTTGGAGAGAGTACTAAATACGTATTAACTTTGATGTGTCCCGTCAACTCGTAGAACGACGAGAAGCACACACTGAATGGCGGAGCATGGGATGGTAGCCATGGACATGGTCAAACCTTTTTGGAGACTAATGCACTACTTTTGATGTGTCTGATCTACTCGCAAATGAGTAGAAGCTTTGCTTACTATACTACTAGTACGACCTCTCCCTCGCTCACGCGTGCGCGGTGGCTCGCAGGACGAGGAGAAGCTTTTGCTTTACGATAGTGCACTTAATACAGGCGATGGACATGCATCATTTCATTCAGTGTCAGATTGCCAGAAGTATCTATACTATAGTACCATCATCATTGTTCGACTTTCGGAAGAGGCGAAGAGCCTACCGTGTTTGCACGAATTTTTTAACATAGTACAATCTGAGTGGATGGCTCCAGTGGTCATCACACGTGAGCCAATCGATTCGCACCCTTCCATGCTCCATTTTGTCTTGCGTTCCTTCCTCCGTCCAGCACGCTGACAAGTGGGCCCCATTCTCATGTATGCCAATGTGGTAGTCAATTATTTTGCTGGAGTCAGCTATCACACCATTTCGATGCCACGTCAATGTACCCACTAGAAACAAGTTAGACTTGTTCAGTTCAACCTCCTCCCTAGGTGTTTGGAGAGGAATTGGTTGTCGCGCGGCGGTTCTGTAGGTGGGCAGGCGGCAAAAATAGGGGGAAACGCGCGAACCAGCTAGATGAGAGATTTGGTTGCTTTTGTATCGCCGAATAATACAAAATATTATGAGTGCAAACGCTCTACCACAAGGTTCCTTTCTCCTTCTCGGTTGTCGGGAATCTATGAGGATGCTTGGTTCATGGCCACACCACGTAGAATCTATGAGGTGAGTGTTTGGTTCAAGCCACACCTTAGTCAAGCCACACTTGGACCCCACATGGCATACACACAAAAAATATGGCAAGATTTCCTTATGCTTGCCAACTTGTGGATCTCATTTTGATGAACTAACCTTAAGCAAGCTTGGCAAAAATGTGTTGCAATGCTAGGCCTAGAACCAAACAACCCCTTTGCCACAACTAACCTTAGGCAAAGTGTGGCTATGGCCACCACAAGCGTGGCAAGATTTGGCAAAAAATTGAGCCTATGACATGTGGACCATATAACTAGAGAAGTGTGGAAAACCACAAGTTACAATGAACCAAACACATGTCTAAGATGCTGTGGCATGACTAAGGTTAGACATGGCAACCTCAGGCTGGGAACCAAACAAGCCCTATATTCTTCCACTCTTTCTTTTTATGTGAGCTTTGTTCATCCTTTTGTCAACACGCGGGACATCTAGCATCAAGGTGCACATGTCATGCAAGAAAATGGAGATAAGTAGTGCATAAGCGATTCATGCACTTCGATGGCACCTAGTACTATGCAATATTTTTTCTCCTCGATGGCACATGAATAGTGCACATACTCAATGACGGAGCACGGCATGGTAGCCATGGACATGGTCGGCCCTTTTTGGAGAGAGTACTAAATAACCTTGATGTGTCCCGTCAATTCGTAGAACGACGAGAAGCTTGCCTACTACGCCTTCTCCCTCGCCGACGCGTGCGCGGTGGCTTGCAGCACGAGGAGAAACTTTTGCTTACAAGCAGTGGACGTGCAGCAGTTCATTTGGTGTCAGATTGCCAGAAGTACTACTGTAGTACCATCATTATTGTTCAACTTCCGGAAGAGGAGAAGAGCCAAGCGCAAGGTCACCTACTAACCTAGTATTACTAGTATACTATAGCCAAAGCTGGTCCACCTTTTTAGAGGATGGTTAATTAATATAGGCGGCTCTTGCAGCGGCACATCATTAACACAATGCTCTTGCAGCAGCACGTTCTCTCTTCGTAAGGAAAAATAAAGGATTGGAGTGGCATGTCCACTTGAATCCCATAGCTGAAAAAAGTGTTCCCTCGAAAAAAACAGAGTGTTTGACACAGGAAAAACAAAGGAAGTGAAAAAAAGTTAGGTGGATGCTAGATTGCTAATTAACACATGATTACATAGGAAAAAACTCTTATAGCATCTATCCTATGAATCAAACGACCAATGTAGGGAGCATGGAGCTGCCTCTAATCGACCTCCTCTCCAGGAGTTTTCTTCTAGTAGTGGCGGAGCTTAGGCCAAGGACACAATTGATTTTTCAAGTAGGGCTCGATTAACTCAACTATGTCTCCTAGCTAGCAGCACCCACCTACAAATGAGCACCAGCGTGATCTGCGCGACAATGATAGAGGCTCTGGGAGGACCAGAGGTAGGCGGGCGACGAGCCGACGAGGTAACCCAACAGCCCCTTGAGCTTGAAAGGCACCCGCACTAGAAGGTTCGTAACAAACTTTGCCACAACTAAGCTTAGGCAAAGTGTGGCTGCCTGATACGTCCATTTTGCATCATGTTTTATATCGATATTTATTGCATTATGGGCTGTTATTACACATTATTTCACAATACTTATGCCTATTCTCTCTTATTTTACAAGGTTTACATGAAGAGGGAGAACGCCGGCAGCTGGGATTCTGGGCTGGAAAAGGATCAAATATTAGAGACCTATTCTGCATAGCTCCAAAAGTCATGAAACTTTACGGAAGTTATTTCCAGAATATATAAAAAATACTGAGCGCAAGAAGTACCAGAGGGGGGCCACCCACCAGCCACGAGGGTGGGGGCGCGCCCTACCCCCCTGGGCGCGCCCCTTGCCTCGTGGGCCCCCTGGTGGCCCTCCGATGCCCATCTTCTGCTACATGTGGTCTTTCGCCTGAGAAAAAAAATCATAAGCAAGCTTTTCGGACAATACTCCGCCGCCACGAGGCGGAACCTTGGCGGAACCAATCTAGGGCCCCGGTAGAGCTGTTCTGAAGGGGACACTTCCCTCGGGAGGGGGAAATCATGTAACATCCCAAATTTTCAATTTGGAATGTTATACATAGATCATCCATGCATATCATATTTTACTGCATTTCGTTTCACGATCCTCGAAATCCTAAGCAACTCAAGGACCCTCGGAGAGAGTTGGGGATTTCATTGCTTTCGTATTTGAATTTTATCAAATATTGAAACGAGGATTTTGGTTTTAATTATTTTTCTCTCCAAAAATATTTCAAATTAAAATATATGAGAGGAGATAATATGACTTCTCCAAAATAATTGAAATATTGGAGGAAAAATATTAAAATCAAATATTTGATTTTATTAGGATTTTATTGCCATTTTATTTGCATTAGAAAAATTGCACGTTTTTCAAAATTGCATTTTAGTTCCAAAAAATGTTCATCTCGTTCTAAATATCTTATTTAGACGGCGAAAATTTGTTTTGGTATTTTTAGATTTTCATTTTACTTTCTAGGATTTGTTTAAGTTCCGGCGAAATTATTAAAAAAAATCTCTCAGCGCCCGATTGGGCCAAAGCCCAGCCGAGCCGGCCCGCTAGCCCCGCGCCACCGTCTCCCTCCAGGAGACCGGGAGGCCACCGCCGCCGCGACCCCGAGTCCGGCAGGGACTCCGCCTCCCCACGACGCTTGCCTCCTCCCCCAAGCAGCCCCCCTCCTTAAATACCCCGCCACCGGACCGTCCCCCACCAACCCCGCCGCCTGCCCCGCCCCGCCTGCAGCGCCGCCGTCGCCTCTGCCGCGCCACGCCGCCGCCTCTGCAGCGCCGCCACCGCCCCGCGCACCCTGCCACCGCAGCCCCACCTCGCGGGAGCCTCACCGGAGGTATACGCCGCCGCCATCGCCATTCGGTTTTATTTTAAAACCAATCCGTTTTTTTTGAAACCCTAATTTCGTGTTTATAGATCGGTTCGCCGGTTTTTCTTGGTTTAGTTACTTTGCGTACGTTCGTCCGTGCATTTGTTTTAATGAACGGTTTTCGCTCGTTAGTTACAGACAACGAACGCTCGTTCGTTAGCCTATTCGTCCGTTTTCTTTTTCTCGGATTTTCGGCGATTATTTTCAATCGCGATTTCTGATCCGATTTTTGTTTGAGTTTCTCTTTTTGCTCGTTTATCGGAATCAGGCGATTCAAGCACCTAGATCTTCCTCTCGAAACCCTCTTTCTGTTTAATCAACTTGAACAAGATTTTGGTACTGTAAAAATTGACTTTAGTTCAGATTAGTAAACGGATCTTGTTTCTTTCACAGTTTGAGTTTCGTTGCTCCGTTTGATTTGATTCTTTTCGCAAACCGCAGTTCTTAAGTTGAACTTTCTGGTCAATTCTTCTTATTTGAGTTTTATCCATGATTGTTTGCTTGATTGCTTATGTATGCTATTGTTCGTTTGCGATAGAGTTCCCGGAGTGCAAAGCGTGCTACTACGAGTCCCTAGGTTTTGCGGATCGTCAGCAAGGCAAGTAACACATTGATCATACTCCTTTCATACCCAGTTTTTATGCATTAGTTCCAATCCCCAAACATTGCATGATTAGGATGTGATTAACATGTGGGTTGGGAAGTAGTTGATGAGGTAGAACCTATTGCCCTATTATATTCAAACCTTGGGAGTTAATTCTACGTATTGCTTATATTGCTATGCTATGCTCGTAGACGTGGTTTGGGTGAGTGAATCCATGACAGATGTGAGATTGTTAATTAATGGTTCAACTTAAGGTGGCAACTTTAATACGCATCTGGGTGGATTGCTTGTTGGGCACCTGGAGAACCCAGTGTTGTCCTAGGATATCCCGGAGTACCCATGTGATCATCCTAAGGTCCGCCACCCAGGCTCAAAGGGAACTGAGATATTTTCATGCTAGAAACTTCCGTGTGTAGCCACAAGCTATTATGGGATCTAGCATAGTTGAGTAGGTTGCGTGACCTCTTGAAGAGGTGGATCAGCAGGTAGAGGGATGTAGGTTTGGTATGGTCTGCCCGGAGTAAAGAGTTAATGTTTCTGAAAGACTGTGTCTCGGTCATCCGTTTCTCAAACACCATGTAGTGCGAGAAATCCAACGGAGGCGGTCGAGTCTTGTGGGGAAAAGTGCGCAAACCTCTGCAGAGTGTACAATCTAATCATGGTTAGCCATGTCCCCGGTTATGGACAATCTTGAGTATCTAGTACTTGGAGTATCCTAAGTATCTCATCACTATTAATTAATATTGTTGGGTTGATAATTACTTCAATTGGGATTGTGTTGGAGGAACCTTCTCAATGATGGTTCAACTACCATGATAATTAAATAAACTTTATTCCTTTGTTGTAGGGAAAAATTGGCTTTTCACAAAAACTATAACCATAGAGCTTTCCACCAGCCAAATATGCATGTAGTGATAGCATTATTCTGTTCTTGCTCTACTGTGTTATATTGCCAGCATATTCCATGTGCTGACCCGTTTTCGGGCTGCAACGTATTATGTTGCAGACTTTTTAGACAAGGAGTAAGGTTTGTTAGGTCGTTGTCGTGCAGCTCAGCTATGCCGTTGGAGTTGATGGACTCACTTTAGCTTCCAAGCCTTCCGCTGTTATCGTATTAGATCGCCTTAAGCCATATTTATTGTAATAAGTTCTCTTTTGAGACATTCGATGTAATTACTGTGTGATTTCTACTGTCGGTGTCAAAACCGTCGGATCTCGGGTAGGGGGTCCCGAACTGTGCGTCTAGCCCGGATGGTAACAGAAGACAAGGGACATGAAGTTTTACCTAGGTTCGGGCCCTCTTGATGGAGGTAAAACCCTACGTCCTGCTTGATTAATATTGATGATATGGGTAGTACAAGAGTTGATCTACCACGAGATCGAGGAGGCTAAACCCTAGAAGCTAGCCTATGGTATGATTGTTGATGTGCCTGTCCTATGGACTAAAACCCTCCGGTTTATATAGACACCGGGTAGGGTTAGGGTTACATAGAGTCGGTTACAATGGTAGGAGATCTTCATATCTGTATCGCCAAGCTTGCCTTCCACGCCAAGGAAAGTCCCTTTCGGACGCGGGACAGAGTCTTCAATCTTGTATCTTCATAGTCCAGGAGTCCGGCTGAAGGTATAGTCCGGCCATCCGGACACCCCCTAATCCAGGACTCCCTCAGTAGCCCCTGAACCAGGCTTCAATGATGACGAGTCCGGCGCGCATATTGTCTTCGGCATTGGAAGGCGGGTTCCTCCTCCAAGTACTTCATAGAAGATTTTGAACACAAAGATAGTGTCCGGCTCTGAAAAATAAGTTTCCACATATTGCCATAGAGAGAATAATATTTACACAAATCTAATCTGCTGACGTATTCCGTAGCGTGACACACCACGGCCAAGCCTTTATTCGAACCGTTTTACTGTCCCATCTCAGCTCGTTATGCGAGGCGGTTTCCTTGGCACATCTTGTTAAAGCAGAGATCGTGTCCCTCTTATTCCGGGATTCTCATCAATATGGGCGTGGGTAACCCAACCGCACCATCGATTACGGCGCTTGGAGATAAGCGAGTTTTATTAGGCTGGTGGGGACATGTAGCTGCGTCCACCCATATAAGGGGACAAAGATCCACCTTTTCACCTACGCCTTCTTCCTCCTTCGCCTATCCATTCTTGCGCACTCGAGCTCCAGCGCCCAAGTCTGCAATCCCAACCTCAACCTTCTCCAGCCATGTCCGGAGCGGGAGGCAAGTGGATGGTCTCCTCCGTCATGGAGGGACATATCAAAAAGCTGAGGAAGGCCGGATACCTGTCTAACGACATCGCGTACTGGCTCCCCGAAAAGGGGCAGCTCATCCCCACCCCTAGGCCCCATGAGAGGGTGGTGTTCCTCCCCCATTTCCTCTACGGACTGGGCTTCCCTCTCCACCCATTTGTCCGAGGGCTCATGTTCTACTACGGCCTGGATTTCCACGATCTGGCCCCGAACTTCGTCCTCAACATCTTGGCGTTTATCATCGTGTGCGAGGCCTTCCTCCGCATCCGCCCCCATTTCGGGCTCTGGCTCAAGACTTTCAACGTCAAGCCGAAGGTGGTGCGCGGCAGCCAGGCGGAGTGCGGAGGCGCCATGGTGGGCAAGATGGCCAACATCCTCTGGATCGAGGGCTCCTTTGTGGAGACCCTTAAGGGGTGGCAATCGGGGTGGTTTTACATCACCGAGCCGCGCGACGCCGAATGGGTCGCACCCCCCGAGTTCCGGTCCGGACCCCCAATGCGGCTCACGTCCTGGAAAGAGACGGGCCTGTCGTGGGGTAAAAAAGGAGAGCTAACAAGACTCCAAACATGAGTCAAAACCCTGGTGGACAAGAAGCTCAAACTTGTCAACGTAGTCCAGGTTATGCTCATCCGCTTGATCCTCCCGTGCCGACAATGTGCTTTCAACCTGTGGGAGTTTGACCCGGCGTGGCACCAAACCCTGAGCAGGCTCTTCAACACGACATACGAAGATGCCTGGAAGGTGCTTTTCAAGGGCGCCGAGTCTCTCGCATCCGCTACTGAGGATCGCGGATTCAGTGCGCAGCGTCACACACTCTCGTGGTAAGCTATTTTTTTTTCCTTTTATAGGGTATCAGTTTTTCATAGTTTGACTCCATGCGGGATCTAAACTCCCTTTACCTTTGACAGGATTGGCAGGTGACCTCCGGACAGATCAACTGTCCGGCTCCTTTGCCCGAAGGCCCAGCGGATGCTCGCTTGGCTAAGCTGCTGGTTCCGGCACCCTATGTGGTGCCGGAGAAGAAGGTCAAGAAGAAGGCCACAGGGACTCGAAAGAGTGCCCGACGCCCGGAGGTGTCGGATTCATCATCTGACGAATCCAAGACGCACTCCTCCCGTGAAGACGAGGAGGAGGAAGAAGAGACCCCTCCCCCTCCAGCGGGGGAAGGGAAGAAGAGGAAGGTCGCCCCAACCGGGGAGGCGAAGGGTCCAAGAAGGGGAAAACCCTTCCTCCGGACTGCTCCACCGATGCTGACAATGGCGGAGAGGAGTGGATATCTAGGGCCAAGCCCCTGGCCAAATTGTAAGTATCCGGATACCAGAGTAATTCATAGTACTCGTTTATTGCACAGCTTTCCTTACGTCGAATATGTTTATGCAGTCCGCCCAAAGACCGGCTCGACGCGTCATCGAGCGGCTCACTGGACTCGTCGGATGTGAACTCGCTTCCGACGGCTTCCTCCCCCACCCTACGGACGACACCGAAGTGTTGTCTCAACAGGTTCCAAGCCGGGAGGAGGTGGTCCTGGAGGCGCCGCAAGGCGACCTCCCAGACTCCAGGAGTAAAGGGGATGAAACCCCTCGGGGCTCCAAGTCCGGCTTTAGGCCGGACACCGCTCCGGAACCTTCAGAGGTTCCAGAGTCCGGCGAGGGACCTCCTTCCAAGAGGAGCAAGTCCGCCATGCCGGTGGCCCCTGTCCAACCGGAGGCACCGGACAATATGTTGGAGGCGCTCCTAGGCGCCTCCATCAATGAGGAGCACCATTCCATTATGAGTGCGGTGGTCCAGAAGGTTCAGTCCGCCAAGAGCGGACTGACTGAAGCTTGTACTAGCCTTTTGACATGCTTTGAGGTAGGTAAATAATGTGAAAATAGTTATTACCGCATAGACAGTAGCCCCTGATGCTCTGTTGGGTGTTCGCGAAGAAAAGCCGAATAGAGGATCAAATATTCGCAGGAGTTTAACAAAGGAGTCAATTTGCGTATGCAGGCTTCTCTGCTGGCATCCGCCGCACTGACTGCGGAAGTGGACACGCTGAAGCAGAGCCTCCAAAAGTCCGGGCAAGAGCTCGGGCGTGCCAATAAGCAACTCGAGGAGAAGGAAGGTAAGAAGTACCTTGTTTGAATATGTATAAAAAGGGTGCAGTTGCAAAAAAAATAACAGGTTAAACATGGCTATTGTAGGGGCCACGTCTGAGGTGGTGACCCTTAAGCAAGCGCTGCTCGAGGCCGAGAAGAGTGCAGCCGCGGAGCGCACCGAGCGGGAGAAGTATGAGGCCGAGGTTGGCAAGGTGCGGCAAGAGCTCCAGGTTCTCATGAAGAAACATGAGATTTTGGAGCTTGACTCGAAGACGCGAGCGTCCGAGCTTGAGGCAGCTATTGAAAATGCCAAGTATGCCAAGACCGAATCCCAGAAGACCCTCCGGGAGTTGGATGAGGTGAAGAAGATAGCAGCGGGTAAGGCATTCTTTTTGCAAAGCAAACATATAAACATGAGTTACTTGTTACTTACCCGAATCCGGAGCTCTCCAGGAGCGTTCGCAGATCTTCCCCGGAGTGTGTCCGATGCCGCCACATTCTATGGAGCCGAGGAGGGCAGCTCGACGGAGAAGGTGTTCTGGTCTCAGTATGCTGAGGCCGGACACCCCGTGCCCCTAAGCGACCAGCTGAAGCAACTGGTCGAGCTCCACAAGGCGGCCGAACAGGCCATGAAGGGCCTCCTAGTTCGGCTGTGGCCTGGGGAGGCCCTGCCTGGGAGCTATTTCGGGCTGGTGCGGCGGCTGGTGGAGGCCTGTCCAAGGCTCGAAGTCATCAAGTGCTCCGTCTGCATTGAAGGTGCCCATAGGGCCCTTGCCCGTGCTAAGGTGCATTGGGGCAAGCTAGATGCCGAGAAGCTTGTGAAGGATGGGCCACCGCCGGGGAAAGAGCATCGCAAGCCCGAAAATTATTATAAGGATGTTCTGAAGGGTGCCTGCCTTGTGGCGGATGAATGTTCTAGGGATGTAATTTTTGAGTAAAACTCGCTCGTTTTTGTCCTGTGTGCTGAAAACTTGTTCATATGCGCTGAGCAATGCTGTTGGAATTTAAAATATTACCTTCTGTGCGGCTGTTTATCAATTCTGAGAGATGGCGAGTCGTCGACTTCTGCCCCCGTGCCGCTAGTGCTGGGGTGTTCAGGGATAAACCTGAGCGCTCCTTTTCCCATGTTTGGGTCCTTCGAGGGAGGCGCTCAGCCCAACGAACAAGGAATCAGACTATAATGCGTGAACACTCTCACTTAGCCATAGAATTCTATAATTTTAAATTTCGGCAAAGCCCCTAGTATTCGGAAGACTGAGTTCGGGGCAATATCCACGCCTTGGCCGGACAGAGCCGACTCCTCGCCCTAAGCGGCATAAGTCTTTAGGAACTCAAAAAAACCTCTCGAACAGCGACCAGCTCGCTTCATCATGATAGTCAGTTTTAGCTTTCTCCACTGAGGTGCTCGGCCCAGCTCAAGTGGGGCACAATCGCAGTGGTTCTCCTAGTGCTACCTTAGCCGATATAGTGGAACGTAAGGCACCAAAACATAGGAGCCGGGCAAAAGCAACTATTGACCCAAGACATGATTCGGAGCCGATGCATATAATGCTATAAGTTTGGGGTGCCGCACTTGTGAAAGTGTTCGGACTTCTCACACCATATTGAGGGGTACTGAAGCCCCTGGCGTGTTTTGGCCGTACCAAATTGTACGTGTGCAACATGTCGTTAAGGAACATATATTTATAAAAGGATAATGCAAAAATAGACAAAAGCTATGCATTGTTTATTAAAAATAGCTGCGATCAAAGCAAAACGGTACAAATAATGCGATAAGTGGAAGGTTGGACTAGTTAACATGTCCGTTCCAGGGGCAAGCTGCGAAATAGTATGCGGAATGGGTATACTGCTCGTGATAGAGACCACCTGGGAGTTCCGTAGTGTGGCGTGGCTTGTCTGCTTCCCTGGTTCTTGCATCGTTTGTGCGGCAATTGAGCTGCCGAACAGGCCTTCCGAAGGATGAAGTCCTGAAAGTAAGAGAAAACTAAAAAATTGGCAGCCCCTGGTACGGTTTAAGCCGTGTTTTGGGCGTGCCATGATGGTGCCCCTCCCCCTGTGCCCATGGTATCTCTAGAGCGTATTTATGTACGCGAAGTACTGGCGTCGCCTTTTCGCGAGGGTTGGGGTTGGGGCCGCATTGCTACGCCTGCTCGGATCGTGCCAGGCGGTCTTGTTGTAGGTTACTCCGGGCGCGCTTGACGGTGTCCGGTCGTTTAGTGGCCGAACTGGAGAACTGCCTGGAGAGGCTGCTTTGAACTTCCGCTGCAAGGGCCGCCGTGTGCTCCTCCGTTCGGAGGGAGTGTTCGGTGTTTCCATTGACCGTAATTACTCCTTGATGGCCTGGCATCTTGAGCTTAAGGTATGCGTAGTGCGGTACCGCATTGAACTTAGTGAATGCGGTTCGCCCGAGCAGTGCATGATAGCCACTGCGAAACGGGACTATGTCAAAGATTAACTCCTCGTTTCGGAAATTATCCGGCGATCCGAAGACCACTTCAAGTGTGACTGAGCCTGTACAGTTGGCCTCTACACCTGGTATTACGCCTTTAAAGGTCGTTTTGGTGGGCTAAATCCTCGAGGGATATATGCCCATTTTCCGCATTATATCCTGGTAAAGCAGGTTCAGGCTGCTGCCGCCGTCTATGAGGACTCTAGTGAGATGAAATCCGTCAATAATTGGGTCTAGAACCAATGCGGCGAATCCGCCATGACGGATGCTAGTGGGGTGGTCCCTTTGATCAAAGGTGATCAGGCAGGAGGACCATGGGTTGAACTTTGGGGCGACTGGCTCTACCGCGTATACGTACCTTAACGCACGCTTTCGCACCCTTTTGGGGACATGGGTTGCGTATATCATGTTCACCGTCCGCACTTGTGGGGGAAAACCCTTCTGTCCACTATTGTTCGGCGGCCGGGGCTCCTCGTCGTCATCGCTATGCAGCCCCTTGTCTTCATTTTCGGCGTTTGTCTTGCCTGCCTGCTTGAACACCCAACAATCCCTGTTGGTGTGATTGGCTGGCTTTTCGGGGGTGCCATGTATCTGGCACGAGCGGTCGAGTATTCGGTCCAAACTGGATGGGCCCTAGGATTCCTTTTGAATGTCTTTTTCCGCTGACGGATTTAGAGCCTCTGAATCCGGCATTAACTATCGTATCCTCAGCATTGTCGCCGTTAATGCGGTGCTTCTGCTTGTTGCGACGTGACCTGCCACTACTGTCCCTGGTGTCCAAATTACCAGGGTTCTTAGTCATATTGTTGCTACGAGCAAGCTAGTTGTCTTCTCCCACGCAAAAGTGGGTCATGAGTGTCGTGAGTGCTGCCATAGATTTCGGCTTTTCCTGTCCAAGGTGCCGGGCCAGCCACTCGTCGCGGATATTGTGTTTGAAGGCTGCTAGGGCCTCAGCTTCCGGATAGTCGACTATTTGATTTTTCTTTGTTAGGAACCGTGTCCAGAATTGCCTGGCCGATTCCTCTGGCTGCTGAATTACGTGACTTAGGTCATCGGCGTCTGGGGGTTGCGCGTAAGTGCCCTAGAAATTGTCAACGAATGCGGCTTCCAGGTCCTCCCAACAACTGATTGATCTTGTTGGCAAGCTGTTAAGCCAATGCCGAGCTGGTCCTTTAAGCTTGAGTGGGAGGTATTTGATGGCTTGGAAATCATCACCGCGGGCCATGTGGATATGAAGGAGATAATCCTCGATCCATACCGCAGGATCTGTTGTGCCATCATATGATTCGATGTTTATCGGTTTGAAACGCTCGGGGATTTGATGATCCATTATTTCGTCTGTAAAGCAGAGTGGGTGTGTGGCGCCTCTGTACTGGGCTATATCATGACGTAGCTCCAATGAGCCTTGTCTACTGTGTTCGGCCCCGCTGAATTTGTGGCCAGCATGATGGTTACCGTCTCGAGCCGTGGGGCGCCCACGCGATCCGTAGATCGATCTTGTTTGCCTTGCCTTGTCCTCCAACATGTCCCGTAAGTCCGGCGCATATTCCCGTGCCTTGGTACGGGGTGCGGCTTGAGTGGAGGGCCGAGAGACCTCTCTGTCGCAACCACGAGGTGGCCGGTCGGCCGCATCAAGTGCTTCCTCCTCTAATCGGGGTAGCAACCTGCGCTTTGGGTAGCTCTTGGAGGGGAGTTCGAGTTTATGCTCTTCGGCCACAAGGACTTCAGTCCATCTGTCGACTAGCAAATCTTGATCAGCTCTAAGCTATTGCTGTTTTTTCTTGAGGCTTCTTGATGTGGCCATAAGCCTGCGTTGAAAACGCTTTTGCTCGACGGGATCCTCTGGCACGACGAATTCGTCGTCGTCGAGGCTTGCCTCGTCTTCGGAGGGAGGCATATAATTATCATCCTCGACCTCTCTGTCTGCCGCTCTCTCATGAGGGCTGGTTTCTCCATCCTCCTGTACTAAATCTTGCTGGAGGGGGTTTTCTTTGGCGCTTTCCGGAGTATTATTATGTCCCGTGCTGGAATCACCGTGTTTGTTTTGGCGGGATTTTGAGCGGCGCCACTGACGCTGGCGCTTAGGCTGTTTCTTGGAGGGGTCATCCTCCGTTGTTCCATCGCCATCTCCCTCTTTTGGGGTGTCCACCATGTATATGTCATATGACGAGGTGGCTTTCCAGGGCCTAGTAGGCGCTGGTTCTTCATCAACTCCTTCATCGGCGTCCATTCCGTCGATATCTTCAGAGTCGAAGTCGAGCATGTCAGTTAAGTCGTCGACAGTGGCTACAAAGTGGGTGGTGGGTGGGCTTTGAATTTCTTCATCATCCGTACCCCATCCTTGCTTACCATAGTCCGGCCAGGGCTCTCCTGATAAAGCGAGAGACTTCAGTGACTTCAGGATATCACCAAAAGGCGAGTGCTGAAAGATGTCCGCGGCGGTGAACTCCATGATCGGCGCCCAATCGGATTCGATCGGCAGGGGCGCGGGGGGCTCTGAGTCCGGAGAGGAGTCTGGCTCCTTGGAGTCACGGGTATCGCAGAGTACGGGGCTGGTGCTTGGCTCAATCGCCGTTGGGGTTGCAGCCCCCGAGGTGGCGTCCAACCGCCCATCCTCGATCGGCGCAGTTGGCTCCGAATTAAGGGTCGAAGCCGATGCGGGTGCGGCCTCCAGGGCACTGTTCGGCAGCGGAGCTAGATCATGCTCGTCGTGACAGTGCGGCGCGCTCGGTAGTGGCTCGAATCCGTCGAATATCAAGTCCCCGCGGATGTTAGCCGTGTAGTTTAAACTTCCAAATCTAACTTGACGGCCAGGGGCGTAGCTTTCGATCTGCTCCAGATGGCCAAGTGAATTGTCCCGCAGTGCGAAGCCGCCGAAGATTAAGATTTGTCCGGGGAGGAAGGTCTCACCCTGGACTGCATCGCTATCGATGATCGTAGGAGCCATCGAGCCTGACGGCGACGACACAGAGGAACTCTCAATGAAAGCATCAATGTCGGTGTCAAAACCGGCGGATCTTGGGTAGGGGGTCCCGAACTGTGCGTCTAGGCCGAATGGTAACAGGAGACAAGGGACACGAAGTTTTACCCAGGTTCGGGCCCTCTCGATGGAGGTAAAACCCTACGTCCTGCTTGATTAATATTGATGATATGGGTAGTACAAGAGTTGATCTACCACGAGATCGAGGAGGCTAAACCCTAGAAGCTAGCCTATGGTATGATTGTTGATGTGTATGTTGTCCTACGGACTAAAACCCTTCGGTTTATATAGACACCGGGTAGGGTTAGGGTTACATAGAGTCGGTTACAATGGTAGGAGATCTTCATATCCGTATCACCAAGCTTGCCTTCCACGCCAAGGAAAGTCCCTTCCGGACACGGGACAGAGTCTTCAATCTTGTATCTTCATAGTCCAGGAGTCCAACTGAAGGTATAGTCCGGCCATCCGGACACCCCCTAATCCAGGACTCCCTCATCTACTCTGTTATAAATCCTTCGAGTACTATGTGTGTCAGCATTACCGATCCAGGGATGACACTAAAGCATAGAGACTTGATCGTTTGAGGTCGGGTCGCTACAAGATGGTATCAGAGCACACGCTGAGTGTAAGACACGGCCATTAAGATAAGCCGTAGGTCACTCTTCTCTACTCATTTCTAACTCCTCTCCTACTTTCTACTCTTTAGGATGGCGGAACTGAAGAACAAGTTTGCACAACCGTATGAAGACACACCCTTTGGACGCCACTTGAAGGAAGTCACTAGATACTTGAACATCAGGATACCAAGCTTCACCGGGACGTACAACGCCACTTTACCAGAAGAGGAACGCGGGATGATTCAAGTTCAAGTTCCAGGAAGGACGTTCTCGCCAACCACTAAGCCCATAGAATTTTCTTTTGAAGCACCCACCTGGAGTCTAGGCAAGAGCATGGCAGCCCACATTACCATGGGACGCATTGGAGAAGTCTACAACAAGGATCTTAAGGACACTATCTATCAGATATGTGGGCGTCGAGATGAGCAATGGGAGATGATCAGCACCAAGAAGGACAGGTCCATTGCAACTTTCATCCAGGAGTTAAAACAGCACATTCGACGCCAGGAGAATCAGATGTGCGCAGACATGATAGATTTGAAGAAGGCGAAGACAAGGATAATCGAGCTGGAAGAAGAACTCAAGTCTACACGTGATGGTTATGAGGAGGAAATTGCAACACTATTGGAGAAGAATGACTACCTGATAAAGAAAATAGGAGTATTCATGGGAGACCCCATGCCAGGAGGAGAGGACGACGATTCCACTTGCACGGAGAACTGCATCATCATCGACGACACTGACTCCGACCCCAGTGATGATGACTTGGAAGACGAAGCTGGAGCAGACATCATGGAGTCTTCCACCGATCAAAATTTCTAGATGACCACCAAATGATAGTAGTATTCCTCCATGTATATAGTAGTAGTTGAGCACTTTTATGATAGTTCTAGACCGTTTGTATGCCCTTGCTTGATTGATTGAGTGAAATGATTGTGTTTGTCTCATGTGCATATGGGTAGTGCTTTCTCACTAGACCCCTTTTCTATTCTAATCTCTCCCCTCTAAACCCGCCAGATGCCTCCGAGAAGTGACACCGGATTTGCCTTCCCGCCAGAGTTCACTCAGTTGATCTAGCAGCAGAATGCCTTGATGCAATTGTTAGTCCAGAACCAAGGCAACAACAATAACAACCCGCCTCTAGTTGACAACTTAGCTCGCTTTCTGAGGTTGCAGCTGCCGATGTTTTCCAGTAGCACCGATCCTATAGTTGTTGATGATTGGCTACGCCATATTGGAAGGGAGTTGACCACCGCAGGTTGCATAGATGCTGAGAAGGTGCGCTTTGCCGCACATCAATTGGATGGACCAGCAACCTCATGGTGGGAGAATTATATGACCACTTTCCCCATAGCCAACGTCACTTGGGATCAGTTTCAGCAAGCTTTCCGCACCGCCCATGTCTCAACTGGAGCTATGAATATGAAGAAGCGTGAGTTTCGCAACTTACGCCAGGGGAACCATACTGTAGCTCAGTACGTGGATGAGTTTAGTAAGTTATCCCGCTATGCCCCAGATGATGTGGCCACAGATGCCGCGAAGCAGGAGAAGTTTATGGAAGGGCCGAATGATGAGATGAGCATGCAGTTGATGGTGGAAACATTCAACAACTACCAGGAGTTGGTAGATAAGGCTCTGATGATTGAAGGGAAGCAGCAGCAAATTGAGAGCCGTAAGAGGAAGTATGGGCAAGGGAGGTATAACTCAGGAGCTCAGCAGAAGCCTCGCCTAACCCCAAACTCGGGAGGACTTGTTCATAACCATGAAGGTCATAACCACACCGGAGGAAGTTCACATAACCACAATGGTTCTAAGAATGGGACTGGGAACGGAGCAAACAACAATTAGAACTGCCCCAATCCAGCCACACCCGCCAAGAGAGATCTAAGTCACATTACTTGCTTTAAGTGCGAGAAGACTGGAAACTATGCCACGGAGTGCCCTGAAGCGAAGAATGGAAATGGAAATGGGAGCGCTGGGAAGAAGCCCAATCCATTCAACAAAGGACAAGTGAACCACGTTAATGTGGAGGAGGTTGAAGAGCAGCCAGACGCGGTTATAGGTAAGTTTTTGGTTAAGTCTTTTACCGCCCTTGTTCTTTTTGATACTGGTGCATCGCATTCATACATATCAAGGGAATTCGTGGATAAGTTTAGACTATCAACCCAAACCCTTAGGACCCCTATGTTAGTGAGTTCACCTGGAGCAGAGTATATGGCTAGTTGATGGTGCGACCAGATACCCTTAACCATTGGTAGCCATGTTTTTCCGTCCAACCTAATAATCTTGGAGTCACAAGGATTGGATGTGATATTAGGCATGGACTGGATGTCAAAGTATGGAGGAAGCATTGACTGTGCTAGTAAGTCGATTTATCTCACCACCTCGGAGGGAAAATGATTAAGTATCTATCTAGGCATGCGCCTAGGAGGAGCCAAGTAAATACCCTCACGGGAGTTGTTCAGGAAGAAGTGCCTGTAGTGAAGGATTACCCGGATGTTTTTCTAGAGGAGTTACCAGGCATGCCACCGGATTGAGACATTGAGTTTTTGATAGAGCTTTTGCCAGGTACAGGGGCAATATCAAAGAGACCCTATCGGATGCCCGCGAATGATCTGGAAGAGATTAAGAAGAAGATCAAGGAGTTATTGGAGAAAGGTTCCATTCGACGGAGTTCATCACCATGGGGAGCCCCAGTGCTTTTGGTTGAGAAGAAGGATAAGTCTCTAAGAATGGTTGTTGATTACCGTGCGTTGAATGAGGTGACGATAAAGAACAAATACCCACTGTTGATGATCAATGATTTGTTCAACCAACTGCAATGAGCCAAGGTGTTTTCAAAGATCGATCTGCGATCAGGATATCACCAGTTAAAAATACGAGAGAAGGATATACCAAAGACAGCATTCACCACACAGTACGGGTTGTATGAATATACAGTCATGTCGTTTGGACTGACTAACGCCCCTGCCTACTTCATGAGCATGATGAACAAAGTGTTCATGGAATATTTGGATAAGTTTTTTGTGGTGTTCATTGATGATATAATGGTATACTCGAAGAATGAGGAGGAGCACAAGGAGCATTTGCGTTTAGTTCTCCAGAAACTCAGGGAACATCAGTTGTATGCCAAGTTCAGCAAATGCGAGTGAGGGAGTCCTGGATTAGGGGGTGTCCGGATGGCCGGACTATACCTTCAGCCGCACTCCTGGACTACGAAGATACAAGATTGAAGACTCCGTCCCGCATCTGGAAGGGACTTTCCTTGGCGTGGAAGGCAAGCTTGGCGATACGGATATGAAGATCTCCTACCATTGTAACTGACTCTATGTAACCCTAACCCTACCCGGTGTCTATATAAACCGGAGGGTTTTAGTCTGTAGGACAACATACACATCAACAATCATACCATAGGCTAGCTTCTAGGGTTTAGCATCCTCGATCTTGTGGTAGATCAACTCTTGTACTACCCATATCATCAATATTAATCAAGCAGGACGTAGGGTTTTACCTCCATCGAGAGGGCCCGATCCTAGGTAAAACTTTGTGTCCCTTGTCTCCTGTTACCATCCGGCCTAGACGCACAGTTCGGGACCCCCTACCCGAGATCCGCCGGTTTTGACACCGACATTGGTGCTTTCATTGAGAGTTCCTCTGTGTCGTCGCCGTCAGGCTCGATGGCTCCTACGATCATCGATAGCGATGCAGTCTAGGGTGAGACCTTCCTCCCCGGACAGATCTTCTTCTTCGGCGGCTTCGCACTGCGGGCCAATTCACTTGGCCATCTGGAGCAGATCGAAAGCTACGCCCCTGGCCATCAGGTCAGATTTGGAAGTTTAAACTACACGACTGACATCCGCAGGGACTTGATCTTTGATGGATTCGAGCCACTACCGAGCGCGCCGCACTATCACGACAAGCATGATCTAGCTCTGCCGCTGAACAGTGCCCTGGAGGCCGCACCCGCGTCGGCTTCGACCATTAATTCGGAGCCAACTGCGCCAATCGAGGACGAGCGGTTGGACGCCACCTCGGGGGCTGCAACCCCAACGGCGATTGAGCCAAGCACCAGCCCCGTACTCTGCGAGACCCGTGACTCCAAGGAGCCGGACTCCTCTCCGGACTCCGAGCCCCCCGCGCCCTTGCCGATCGAATCCGATTGGGCGCCGATCATGGAGTTCACCGCCGCGGACATCTTTCAGCACTCGCCTTTTGGCGATATCCTAAAGTCACTGAAGTCTCTCCCTTTATCAGGAGAGCCCTGGCCGGACTATGGTCAGCAAGGTTGGGGTACGGACGATGAAGAAATTCAAAGCCCACCCACCACCCACTTTGTAGCCACTGTCGATGACTTAACCGACATGCTCGACTTCGACTCCGAAGATATCGACGGTATGGACGCCGATGAAGGAGATGATGAAGAACCAGCGCCTACTAGGCCTTGGAAAGCCACCTCGTCATATGACATATACATGATGGACACCCCAAAAGAGGGAGACGGCGATGGAACAGCGGAGGATGACCCCTCCAAGAAACAGCCTAAGCGCCGGCGTCAGCGGCGCCGCTCAAAATCCTGCCAAAACAAACACGGTGATTCCAGCACGGGAGATAATAATACTTTGGAAAGCACCGAAGAAAACCCCCTCCAGCAAGATTTAGCATAGGAGGATGGAGAAACCAGCCTCATGAGAGAGCGGCAGACAGAGAGGACGAGGACGATAATTATATGCCTCCCTCCGAAGACGAGGCAAGCCTCGACGACGACGAATTCGTCGTGCCAGAGGATCCCGTCGAGCAAAAGTGTTTTCAACACAGGCTTATGGCCACGGCAAGAAGCCTCAAGAAAAAACAGCAACACCTTAGAGCTGATCAAGATTTGCTAGTCGACAGATGGACTGAAGTCCTTGCGGTCGAACAACATAAACTCAAACGCCCCTCCAAGAGCTACCCAAAGCGCAGGTTGCTACCCCGATTAGAGGAGGAAGCACTTGATGCGGCCGACCGGCCACCTCGTGGTCGTTACAGAGAGGTCTCTCGGCCCTCCATTCAAGCCGCACCCCGTACCAAGGCATGGGAATATGCGCCGAACATACGAGACATGTTGGAGGACAAGGCAAGGCAAACAAGATCGATCTACGGATCGCGTGGCACCCCACGGCTCGAGATGGTAACCGTCACGCCGGCCACAAATTCGGCGGGGCCGAACACAGTAGACAAGGCTCATTGGAGCTACGTCATGATATAGCCCAGTATAGAGGCGCCGCACACCCACTCTGCTTTACAGACGAAATAATGGATCATCAAATCCCCGAGGGTTTCAAACCCGTAAACATCGAATCATATGATGGCACAACAGATCCTGTGGTATGGATCGAGGATTATCTCCTTCATATCCACATGGCTCGCGGCGATGATTTCCACGCCATCAAATACCTCCCACTCAAGCTTAAAGGACCAGCTCGGCATTGTCTTAACAGCTTGCCAACAGGATCAATCAGTTGTTGGGAGGACCTGGAGGCCGCATTCCTCGACAACTTCCAGGGCACTTACGTGCGACCCCCAGACGCCAATGACCTAAGTCACGTAATTCAGCAGCCAGAGGAATCGGCCAGGCAATTCTGGACACGATTCCTAACAAAGAAAAATCAAATAGTCGACTATCCGGACACTGAGGCCCTAGCAGCCTTCAAACACAATATCCGCGACGAGTGGCTGGCCCGGCACCTTGCACAGGAAAAGCCGAAATCTATGGCAGCACTCACGACACTCATGACCCGCTTTTGCGCGGGAGAAGACAGCTGGCTTGCTCGTAGCAACAATATGACTAAGAACCCTGGTAATTCAGACACCAGGGACAGTAGTGGCAGGTCGCATCGCAACAAGCAGAAGCGCCGCATTAACGGCGACAATGTTGAGGATACGGCAGTTAATGCCGGATTCAGAGGCTCTAAATCCGGTCAGCGGAAAAAGCCATTCAGAAGGAATCCTAGGGGGCCGTCCAGTTTGGACCGAATACTCGACCGCTCGTGCCAGATACATGGCACCCCCGAAAAGCCAGCCAATCACACTAACAGGGATTGTTGGGTGTTCAGGCAGGCAGGCAAGATAAACGCCGAAAATGAAGACAAGGGGCTGCATAGCGATGACGACGAGGAGCCCCGGCCGCCGAACAACAGTGGACAGAAGGGTTTTCCCCCACAAGTGCGGACGGTGAACATGATATACGCAACCCATATCCCCAAAAGGGAGCGAAAGCGTGCGTTAGGGGACGTATACACGGTAGAGCCAGTCGCCCCAAAGTTCAACCCATGGTCCTCCTGCCCGATCACCTTTGATCGAAGGGACCACCCCACTAGCATTCGTCATGGCGTATTCGCTGCATTGGTTCTAGACCCAATTATTGACGGATTTCATCTCACTAGAGTCCTCATGGACGGCGGCAGCAGCCTGAACCTGCTTTACCAGAATACAGTGCGGAAAATGGGCATAGATCCCTCGAGGATTAAGCCCACCAAAACGACCTTTAATGGCGTAATACCAGGTGTAGAGGCCAACTGTACAGGCTCAGTCACACTTGAAGTGGTCTTCAGATCCCCGGATAATTTCCGAAGCGAGGAGTTAATCTTCGACATAGTCCCGTTTCGTAGTGGCTATCACGCACTGCTCGGGCGAACCGCATTCACTAAGTTCAACGCGGTACCGCACTATGCATACCTTAAGCTCAAGATGCCAGGCCCTCAAGGAGTAATTACGATCAATGGAAACACCAAACGCTCCCTCCGAACGGAGGAGCACACGGCGGCCCTTGCAGCGGAAGTTCAAAGCAGCCTCTCCAGGTAGTTCTCCAGTCCGGCCACTAAACGACTGGACACCGTCAAGCGCGCCCGGAGTAACCTACAACAAGACCGCCTGGCACGATCCGAGCAGGCGTAGCAATGCGGCCCCAACCCCAACCCTCGCGAAAAGGCGATGCCAGTACTTCGCGTACATAACTACGCTCTAGAGATACCATGGGAACAGGGGGAGGGGCACCATCACGGCACGCCCAAAACACGGCTTAAACCATACCAGGGGCTGCCGATTTTTTAGTTTTCTCTTACTTTCAGGACTTCATCCTTCGGAAGGCCTGTTTGGCAGCTCAATTGCCGCACAAACGATGCAAGAACCAGGGAAGCAGACAAGCCACACCGCACTACGGAACTCCCAGGTGGTCTCTATCACGAGCAGTATACCCGTTCCGCATACTATTCCGCAGCTTTCCCCTGGAACGGACATGTTAACTAGTCCAACCTTCCACTTATCGCATTATTTGTATCGTTCTGCTTTGATCGCAGCTATTTTTAATAAACAATGCATAGCTTTTGTCTATTTTTGCATTATCCTTTTATAAATATATGTTCCTTAATGACATGTTGCACCCGTACAATTTGGTATGGCCAAAATATGCCAGGGGCTTCAGTACCCCTCAATATGGTGTGAGAAGTTCGAACACTTTCACAAGTGCGGCACCCCAAACTTATAGCATTATATGCATCGGCTCCGAATGATGTCTTGGGTCAATAGTTGGGTTTGCCCGGCTCCTATGTTTTGGTGACTTACGTTACGCTATATCGGCTAAGGTAGCACTAGGAGAACCACTGCGATTGTGCCCCAATTGAGCTAGGCCGAGCACCTCAGTGGAGAAAGCTAAAACTGACTGTCATGATGAAGCGAGAGCTGGTCGCTGTTCGAGAGGTTTTTTCAAGTCCCTAAAGACTTATGCCACTTAGGGCGAGGAGTCGGCTCTGTCCGGCCAAGGCGTGGATAGCGCCCTGAACTCGGTCTTCCGAATACTAGGGGCTTCGCCGAAATTTAAAATTATAGAATTCTATGGCTAAGTGAGAGTGTTCACGCGTTATAGTCCGATTGCCTTGTTCGTTGGGCTGAGCGCCTCCCTCGAAGGACCCAAACATGGAAAAAGAGCGCTCAGGTTTATCCACGAACACCCCATCACTAGCGGCACGGGGGCAGAAGCCGACGACTCGCCATCTCTCAGAATTGATAAACAGCCGCATAGAAGGTAATATTTTAAATTCCAACAGCATTGCTCAGTGCATATGAACAAGTTTTCAGCGCACAGGACAAAAACGAGCGAGTTTTACTCAAAAATTACAACCCTAGAACATTCATCCGCCACAAGGCGGGCACCCTTCAGAACATCCTTATAATAATTTTTGGGCTTGCGATGCTCTTTCCCCGGCGGTGGCCCGTCCTTCACAAGCTTATCAGCATCCAGCTTGCCCCAGTGCACCTTAGCACGGGCAAGGGCCCTACGGGCACCTTCAATGCAGACGGAGCGCTTGATGACTTCGAGCCTTGGACAGGCCTCCACCAGCCGCCGCACCAGCCCGAAATAGCTCGCAGGCAGGGCCTCCCCAGGCCACAGCCGAACTAGGAGGCCCTTCAGGGCCTGTTCGGCCGCCTTGTGGAGCTCGACCAGTTGCTTCAGCTGGTCGCTTAGGGGCACGGGGTGTCCGGCCTCAGCATACTGAGACCAGAACACCTTCTCCGTCGAGCTGCCCTCCTCGGCTCGATAGAATGCGACGGCATCAAACACACTCCGGGGAAGATCTGCGAACGCTCCTGGAGAGCTCCGGATTCGTGTAAGTAACAAGTAACTCATGTTTATATGTTTGCTTTGCATAAAGAATGCCTTACCCGCCGCTATCTTCTTCACCTCATCCAACCCCCGGAGGGTCTTCTGGGATTTGGTCTTGGCAGACTTGGCATTTTCAATAGCCGCCGCAAGCTCGGACGCTCGCGTCTTCGAGTCAAGCTCCAAACTCTCATGTTTCTTCATGAGAACCTAGAGCTCTTGCCGCACCTTGCCAACCTCGGCCTCATACTTCTCCCGCTCGGTGCGCTCCGTGGCCGCACTATTCTCGGCCTCGAGCAGCGCTTGCTTAAGGGTCGCCACCTCAGACGTGGCCCCTACAATAGCCATGTTGATCCTATTAATTTTTTTTTGCAACTGCACCCTTTTTATACATATTCAAACAAGGTACTTCTTACCTTCCTTCTCCTCGAGCTGCTGCTTGGCATGCCCGAGCTCTTGCCCGGACTTCTCGAGGCTCAGCTTCAGCGTGTCCACTTCCGCAGTTAGTGCAGCGGACGCCAGCAGAGAAGCATGCATACGCATATTGACTCCTTTGTTAGACTCCTGTGAATTTTTGATCCTCTATTCGGCTTTTCTTCGCGATCGCCCAACAGAGCATAACGGGCTACTGTCTATGCGGTAATAACTATTTTCACATTATTTACTTACCTCAAAGCCTGTCAAAAGGCTAGTACAAGCTTCAGTCAGTCCGCTCTTGGCGGACTGAACCTTCTGGACCACCGCACGCATAATGGCATGGTGCTCCTCGTCGATGGAGGCGCCTTGGAGCGCCTCCAACATATTGTCTGACGCCTCCGGTTGGACGGGGCCATCGGCACGGTGGACCTGCTCCTCTTGGAAGGAGGTCCCCCACCAGACTCTGGAACCTCTGAAGGTTCCGGAGCGATGTCCGGCCTAGAGCCGGACTTGGAGCCCCGAGGGGTTTCATCCCCTTTACTCCTGGAGTCCGGGAGGTCGCCTTGCGGTGCCTCCAGGACCACCTCCTCCCGGCTTAGAACATGTTGAGACAACACTTCGGTATCGTCCGTGGGGTGGGGGGAGGAAGCCATTGGAAGCGAGTTCACATCCGACGAGTCCAGTGAGCTGCTCGACGACGCGTCGAGCAGGTCCTTGGGCGGGCTGCATAAACATATTCGACATAAGGAAAGCTGTGCAATAAACGAATACTATGAATTACTCTGGTATCCGGATACTTACGATTTGGCCAGGGGCTTGGCCCTACCCGCCCACTCCTCTCCGCCACCGTCGGCGTCGGTGGAGCAGTCCGTAGGAAGGGTTTTCCCCTTCTTGGACCCTTCGGCCTCCCCAGTTGCGGAGGGCTTCCTCTTCTTCCCTTCCCCTGCTGGAGGGGGAGGGATCTCTTCTTCCTCCTCCTCGTCTTCACGGGAGGAGTGCGTCTTGGATTCGTCGGATGATGAATCCGACACCTCCAGGCGTCGGGCACTCTTTCGAGTCCCCGTGGCCTTCTTCTTGACCTTCTTCTCTGGCAGAACATAGGGTGCCGGAACCAGCAGCTTCGCCAAGCGAGCATCCGCTGGGCCTTCGGGCAAAGGAGCCGGACAGTTGATCTGTCGGAGGTCACTTGCCAATCCTGTCAAAGGTTAAGGGAGTTTAGATCCCGCATGGAGTCAAACTATGAAAAACTGATACCCTATAAAAGGAAAAAACAGCTTACCGCGAGAGCGTGACGCTGCGCACTGAATCCGCCATCCTCGGTAGCGGATGCGGGAGCCTCGACGCCCTTCAAAAGCACCTTCCAGGCATCTTCGTATGTCGTGTCGAAGAGCCTGCTCAGGGTTTGGTGTCGCGCTGGGTTGAACTCCCACAGGTTGAAAGCCCGTTGTTGGCACGGGAGGATCAAGCGGATGAGCATAACCTGGACTACGTTGACAAGTTTGAGCTTCTTGTCCACCAGGGTTTTGACGCATGTTTGGAGTCCGGTTAGCTCTCCTTTTTTACCCACGACAGGCCCGTCTCTTTCCAGGACGTGAGCCGCGTTGGGGGTCCGGACCGGAACTCGGGGGGTGCGACCCATTCGGTGTCGCGCGGCTCGGTGATGTAAAACCACCCCGATTGCCACCCCTTCAGGGTCTCCACAAAGGAGCCCTTGATCCAGAGGACGTTGGCCATCTTGCCCACCATGGCGCCTCCGCACTCCGCCTGGCTGCCGCGCACCACCTTCGGCTTGACGTTGAAAGTCTTGAGCCAGAGCCCGAAATGGGGGCGGATGCGGAGGAAGGCCTCGCACACGACGATAAACGCCGAGATGTTGAGGACGAAGTTCGGGGCCAGATCATGGAAATCCAGGCCGTAGTAGAACATGAGCCCCCGGAAAAATGGGTGGAGAGGGAAGCCCAGTCCGCGGAGGTGGGGATGAGCTGCCCCTTTTCAGGGAGCCGGTATGCGATGTCGTTAGACAGGTATCCGGCCTTCCTCAGCTTTTTGATATGTCCCTCCGTGATGGAGGAGACCATCCACTTGCCTCCCGCTCCGGACATGGCTGGAGAAGGTTAAGGTTGGGAGTGCGGACTTGGGCGCTGGAGCTCGAGTGTGCAAGAATGGATAGGCGAAGGAGGAATAAGGCGTAGGTGAAAAGGTGGATCTTTATCCCCTTATACGGGTGGACGCAGCTACATGTCCCCACCAGCCTGATAAAACTTGCTTATCTCCAAGCACCGTAATCGATGGCGCGGTTGGGTTACCCACGCCCGTATTGATGAGAATCCCGGAATAAGGGGGACACGATCCCTGCTTTAACAAGACGTGCCAAGGAAACCGCCTCGCATAACACGCTGAGATGGGACAGTAAAACGGTTCAAATAAAGGCTTGGCCGTGGTGTGTCACGCTACGGAATACGTCAGCAGATTAGATTCGTGTAAATATTATTCTCTCTGGCAATATGTGGAAACTTATTTTTCAGAGCCGGACACTATCTTTGTGTTCAAAATCTTCTATGAAGTACTTGGAGGATGAACCCGCCTTGCAATGTCGAAGACAATATGCGCGCCAGACTCGTCGTCATTGAAGCCTGGTTCAGGGGCTACTGAGGGAGTCCTGGATTAGGGGGTATCCGGATGGCCGGACTATACCTTCAGCCGGACTCCTGGACTATGAAGATACAAGATTGAAGACTCCGTCCCGCGTCTGGAAGGGACTTTCCTTGGCGTGGAAGGCAATCTTGGCGATACGGATATGAAGATCTCCTACCATTGTAACCGACTCTATGTAACCCTAACCCTACTCGGTGTCTATATAAACCGGAGGGTTTTAGTCCGTAGGACAACATACACATCAACAATCATACCATAGGCTAGCTTCTAGGGTTTAGCCTCCTCGATCTCGTGGTAGATCAACTCTTGTACTACCCATATCATCAATATTAATCAAGCAGGACGTAGGGTTTTACCTCCATCGAGAGGGCCTGAACCTGGGTAAAACTTCGTGTCCCTTGTCTCCTGTTACCATCCGGCCTAGACGCACAGTTCGGGACCCCCTACCCGAGATTCGCCGGTTTTGACACCGACAGCGAGTTTTGGTTGAAGGAAGTTCGATTCCTTGGACATGTTATATCAGGAGAAGGTATAACAGTAGATCCCACCAAGGTTCAGTCAGTCACTGAATGGTTGGCACCTACTTCAGTTGGCGAGATCTGCAGTTTTCTTGGACTCGCGGGATACTACCGAAGATTCATTGAGAATTTTTCCAAGATTGCGAAGCCAATTACGGAGTTATTGAAGAAGGATACTAAATTTAAATGGACGGAAGAATGTGAGGCGAGTTTCCAGGAGTTAAAGAAACGTTTGACTATAGCCCTAGTGCCGATTCTGCCAGATATACGCAAGGATTTCCAAGTGTATTGCGATGCTTCTCGCCTAGGACTTGGAAGTGTGCTTATGCAGGACGGAAGAGTTGTTTCATGTGCCTCACGACAACTAAAACCGCACGAATTGAATTATGCCACACATGATTTGGAGTTAGCAGCCGTAGTGCATGCGTTAAAGACTTGGAGACATTACCTTATTGGAAACCATTGTGATGTGTACACGGATCATAAGAGTTTGAAGTACATTTTCACACATAAGGAGCTAAACCTTAGGCAGAGGAGATGGTTGGAGCTTATAAAGGATTATGACATGAAGCTTCACTATCATCTAGGCAAGGCCAATGTCGTAGCAGACGCTTTGAGTCGGAAGAGTTATGCTAACACCCTAGTAAGCACAGTATTGCCAAAGGAGTTAGCAGAGGATCTTAGGGAACTTTGATTGGAGATTGTTCCTAGAGGTTTTATTGCAACAATGGAGGTTCAGTCTACATTGTTAGGAAAGATTCGAGAAGCTCAGAAGGATGACAAGGAGATTGCCGAGATAAAAGAGAGAATGAGCAAAGGAAAGGCCAAAGGTTTTGGTGAGGATGATCACGACACCTTATGGTTTGAGGGCCGTGTTTATGTGCCCAATAACACAAAGATCAGGAAGTTAATACTTCAGGAGGCTCATGACTCACCATACTCGATACACCCCGGAAACACCAAGATGTATTTGGATTTGAAGGAACGTTTCTGGTGGACAGGTATGAAGAAGGATACTACCGAGTATGTAACCGTATGTGATGTGTGTCAAAGAGTGAAGGCAGAGCATCAAAAGCCAGCAGCATTGTTACAGCCTATGCCGATACCCGAATGGAAGTGGGATAAACTTAGCATAGATTTTATCACCGGATTGCCCAGGACCAAATCAAGATATGATTCTATATGGGTAGTAGTTGACCGCTTGACCAAAGTAGCTCACTTTATCCCAGTGAAAACCACCTCTACAAGTGCAAAGTTGCCCAAGATATATATGACCAGGATCGCATGTCTGCATGGAGTTCCAAGGACCATCGTATCAAATAGAGGAACACAGTTTACTTCAAAGTTTTGGCACCAGCTGCACCAAACTTTGGGGACAAGGTTGGAGTTCAGTACGACATTCCACCCACAGACAGATGGACAGACCGAGAGAGTCAACCAGATTCTGGAGGATATGTTGAGGGTCTGTGCGCTAGATTATGGATCTAGTTGGGATGATAATTTGCCCTACGCGGAGTTTTCATACAACAATAGCTACCAAGCCAGTTTGAAGATGGCACCGTTCGAAGCCTTGTATGGACGAAGGTGCAAAACACCGTTGATGTGGGATGAAGTCGGAGACCGACAGTTGTTTGGACCAGATTTGATTAAGGAGTTTGCAGAGAAAGTTAAGCTAATCTGAGATAGACTGAAGGTAGCTCAGTCCAGGCAGAAGAGTTATCCAGATTCAAAACGCAAGGAGATAACCTATGAAATTGGAGATAGAGCATATCTGCGAGTATCACCCTTGCGAGGAGTGAAACGCTTTGGAGTTAAGGGAAAATTAGCCCCGAGATATGTAGGACCGTATCGTGTTTTGGAACGTATGGGAGAAGTTGCCTACAAGTTGGAGTTACCTGAAGGACTGTCAGGAGTTTATGATGTATTTCATGTTTCACAGTTGAAGAAGTGTCATGCTGATACGGCCCATATACCGTTAAGAGATACGGTACCCTTGGAGGCGATTCAGTTGGACAGTGATTTGACCAATGAGGAGAAGCCAGTCAGGATTCTCAAATTTGCCAGCCGAGTCACCCGCAGCAAGGTTATCAAGTCTTGCAAAGTTCAGTGGAGCCACCATACCGAGGATGAAGCCACCTAGGAACGAGAGGATGATCTTCGCAAAGACCACCCACACCTATTTTCTAGCCAACCCGAATCTCGAGGGTGAGATTCATCTTAAGGTGGGTAGGTTTGTAACGTCCCAAATTTTCAATTTGGAATGTTATACATAGTTCATCCATGCATATCATATTTAACTGCATTTCGTTTCGCGATCCTCGAAATCCTAAGCAACTCAAGGACCCTCGGAGAGAGTTGGGGATTTCAATGCTTTCGTATTTGAATTTTACCAAATACTGAAACGAGGATTTTGGTTTTAATTATTTTTCTCTCCGAAAATATTTCATATTAAAATATATGAGAGGAGATAATATGACTTCTCCAAAATAATTGAAATATTGGAGGAAAAATATTAAAAATCAAATATTTGATTTTATTCAGATTTTATTGCCATTTTAATTGCATTAGAAAAATTACACGTCTTTCAAAATTGCATTTTAGGGCCAAGAAAATGTTCATCTCGTTCTAAATATCTTATTTAGACGGTGAAATTTTGTTTGGTATTTTTAGATTTTTATTTTATTTTCTAGGATTTATTTAACTTCCGGCGAAATTACTTTTTTTAAACTCTCAGCGCCCGACTGGGCCGAAGCCCAGCCGAGCCGACCCGCTAGCCCCGTGCCGCCGCCGCGACCCCGAGTCCGGCCGGGACTCCGCCTCCCTGCGCCGCTTGCCCCCTCCCCCAAGCAGCCCCCTCCTTAACTACCCCGCCACTGGACCCCCACCACCACCAACCCCGCTGCCTGCCCCACCCCGCCTGCAACACCGCCGCCGCCGCCCGTTGCTGCGTGGCCGCTGCCCCGCGCACCCCGCCGCCGCAGGCCCACCTCGCCGGAGCCTCGTCGGAGGTATACGCCGTTGCCGTCGCTGTTCGGTTTTATTTTAAAACCAATCCGGTTTTTTTAGAAACCCTAATTTCGTTTTTATAGATTGGTTCGCCGATTTTTCTCGGTTTAGTTACTTTGCGGACGTTCGTCCATACATTCGTTTTAACGAACGGTTTCCACTCATTAGTTACAGACAATGAACGTTCGTTCGTTAGCCTGTTCGTCAGTTTTCTTTTTCTCGGATTTTCTATGATTATTTTCAATCGCGATTTCTGATCCGATTTTCGTTTTAGTTTATCTTTTCGCTCGTTTATTGGAATCAGGCGATTCAAGCGCCTAGATCTTCGTCTCGAAACCCTCTTTCTGTTTAATCAACTTGAACAAGATTTTGATACTGTAAAAATTGACTTTAGTTCAGATTAGTAAACGGATCTTGTTTCTTTCGTAGTTTGAGTTTCGTTGCTCCGTTTGATTTGATTCTTTTCGCAAACCGGAGTTCTTAAGTTGAACTTTCTGGTCAATTCTTCTCATTTGAGTTTTACCCGTGCTTCTTTGCTTGATTGCTTATGTATGCTATTGTTTGTTTGCGATAGAGTTCTCGGAGTGCGAAACATGCTACTACGAGTCCCTAGGTTTTGCGGATCGTCAGCAAGGCAAGTAACACATTGATCATACTCCTTTCATACCCAGTTTTTATGCATTAGTTCCAATCCCCAAACATTGCATGATTAGGATGTGATTAACATGTGGGTTGGGAAGTAGTTGATGAGGCAGAACCTATTGCCCTGTTATATTCAAACCTTGGGAGTTACTTCTACGTATTGCTTGTATTGCTATGCTATGCTCGTAGACATGGTTTGGGTGAGTGAATCCATGAAAGATGTGAGATTGTTAATTAATGGTTCAATTTAAGGTGGCAACTTTAATACACATCTGGGTGGATTGCTTGTCGGGCACCTGGAGAACCCAGTGTTGTCCTAGGATATCCCGGAGTACCCGTGTAATCATCCTCAGGTCCGCCACCCAGGCTCCAAGGGAACTGAGATATTTTCATGCTAGAAACTTTCGTGTGCAGCCACAAGCTATTATGGGCTCCAGCATAGTTGAGTAGGTTGCATGAGCTCTTGAAGAGGTGGATCAGCAGGTAGAGGGATGTGGTTTGGTATGGTCTGCCCGGAGTAAAGAGTTAATGTTTATGAAAGACTATGTCTCGGTCATCCGTTTCTCAAACACCATGTAGTGCGAGAAATCCAACGGAGGCGATCGAGTCTTGTGGGGAAAAGTGCGCAAACCTTTGTAGAGTGTACAATCTAATCATGGTTTGTAGCGACCAGACCTCAAATAGTCCAATCTCTGTGCTTCAGTGTCATCCCTGGATCAGTAATGCTGACACGCACAGTACTTGAAGGATTTATAACAAAGTAGCAATCACACACTTATTACAATGAGTGTCTCAAAAGAGAACTTATTACAAATAATATGGCTTAAGGCCATCTAATAACGATAACAACGGAAGGCTTGGAAGATAAGTGAGTCCATCAACTCCAACGGCATCACTGAGTATAGAACCACGACCTAAAGGCACCTTACTCATCGTCTGAAAAGTCTGCAACATGAACATTGCACCCCAAAACGGGTCAGCACATGGAATATGCTGGCAATGTAACACATAGAGAGTAATGAACAGAAATAGGCTATACTACATGGATATATGGCCGGTGGAAAGCTCTATGGTTACAGTTTTGCGTAAAGCCAATTCTTCCCTACTGCAAAGGAATACATTTTATTTAACTATCATGGTAGTTGTTAAACATTGAGAGCATAGACACCCTCTCAATCCCAATTATCATCATTAAAACCCAACAAAATTAATTAAAGTCACATGATGAGATTCACATGATAATCCAAGTACTAGATACTCAAGACGTCCATAACCAGGGACACGGCTAACCTTGATTAGTTTATACACTCTGCAGAGGTTTGTGCACTTTTCCCCACAAGACTCGATCTCCTCCGTTGGGATTCTCGCACTACACGGTGTTTGAGAAACGGACGACCGAGACATAGTCTTTCAGAAGCGCTAGCACATTACGATCGGGTAGACCGTTACACCTACTTTCCCCTACATCTGCTAGTCTACCACTGTAAGAGTTCGCACGACTTAATCAACTATGCTAGAGCCCATAGTAGCTTGTGGCTGCACACGGAAATTTCTAGTATGAAATAATCTCGTGATCCCTTTGAGCCTGGGTGGCGGTCCATAAAGAAAAACAGGCAATCGCTGGAATACCCACATGCCTCAATCCACCCAGATGTGTATTAAAGTTGCCACCTTAAATAAACCATTAATTAACAATCTCACATCTGTCATGGATACACTCACCCAATCCACGTCTACTAGCATAGCATGGCAATATAAGCAAACGTAGAAGTAACTCCCAAAGGTTTGATAATAAAACAGGTAATAGGTACTACCTCATCTACTTTCCCAAAACCCACAATTTAATTAGATTCTAATCATGCAATGTTTGAGGATTGATCTAATGCAATAAAACTGGGTAGTAAGAGGTATGATCAAAGTGTTACTTGACTTGCTGATGATCCGTGAAACCTAGAGATTCGAAGTAGCAAGCGGCGCACTCCGGGTACTCTATCGCAAACAAACAAGCACACAATAAGCACTCATCTAATGCACAAGTAAAACTCAAATAAGATATCTAACCAGAAAGTCCAACTTAAGAACTCCGGTTTGCAAAAAGAAACAAATCGAACGAAACAACGAAAAACAAACAGCGAAAGAAACAATATTCGTTTACTAATCTGGATCTAAGTCAAATTTTCCAGAAGCAAAAACTTGTTTGAGTTGGTTAAATGGAAAGAGGGTTTCGAGACGAAACTCTAGGCACTTGAATCGCCTGAATCCGATAAACGAGCGAAAAGTTAAACTAAAATGAAAATCATGTCAGAAATCGTGATCAGAAATAATCACGGAAAATCCGAGAAAAAAGCAACGAACAGGCTAAAGAACGAACATTCGCTGCCTGCGGCTAAATGACTAAAACCGTTCGTAAAAACGAACGTACGGACGAACCTCCACTAAATAAACTAAACTGAAAAAAAACAATCTAAAAAAAGAAAACGACCGTGGTTTTTTTTTAAAAACGAGCGGTTGACCGGTGAAGACCGGCGGCGGCGGCGAACTCCGGCGGGGCAGTGGCGGTCGGCGGCGGCAGCGGGCGGCGGCGGCTAGAGTTAGAGCGGGGCTGGGTGGCTCGGGGTTGGGCTCCCCCGGCTTCTAAAGGCCGGCCGGGCTAGAGTCCGGGTCGGGTACGGCCCGGCTTGGTCAGTTCGTTTTTTTCTTTTCTTAATAGTTTCACGCAGAAAAACAAATAAAAGAAATACTAAACGGACTCCAAAAATCCCGAAATAAATTTTCCCCGACTTCTAAAATCAAGCCGGACAAGGTGAACATTTATTTGGGGCCTAAATGCAATCTTGAAGAATGTGTATTTTTCCAAAATTCAAATAAAACAGCAAAAAACTTCAAAAATAAAATCTTATTTGATTTTTTTATTAAATCCTCAATCTTCCTTTAATTTGGGAAAGTCATTTTATTCCGTCTCACTTATTTTTATATTTGGAATTATTGAATATAAAATAATTAAATCAAATGATCCTATTTTCAAAATTTGAGAAAACCCCAAATATGAAAATAACGAAATCCCCAACTCTCTCCATGGGTCCTTGAGTTGCGTAGGATTTCTAGGATCAAGCCAAAATGCAAAAAAAATATGATATGCAATGATGATCTATTATAACATTCCAAATTGAAAATTTGGGATGTTACAAACCTACCCCCCTTAAGATGAATCTCGCCCTCGAGATTCGGGTTGGCTAGAAAATAGGTGAGGGTGGTCCTTCAGCAGATCTTCCTCTCGCTCCCAGGTGGCTTCATCCTCGATGTGGTGTCTCCACTGAACTTTACAAAACCTGATAACCTTGTTGCGGGTGACTCGGCTGGCATATTCGAGAATCTTGACTAGTTTCTCCTCGTAGGTCAAATCACCATCCAACTGAATCACTTCCAGTGGCACTGTATCTCTTAGTGGTGTATCAGCCATCTCTCCATGGCACTTTTTTCAATTGGGAAATGTGAACACATCGTGAACTCCTGACAATCCTTCGGGCAACTCCAACTTGTAAGCAACTTCTCCCATACGCTCCAAAACTTTGTATGGTCCCACAAAACATGGCGCTAATTTTCCCTTAACTCCAAAGCGCTTAACTCCTCGAAGAGGGGATACATGAAGATAAACTCTGTCTCCGACTTTGTAAACTGTCTCCTTGCGTTTAGAATCTGCATAGCTCTTCTGCTTGGACTGGGCTACCTTGAGCCTATCGCGAATCAACTTCACTTTCTGTTCAGACTCCTTAATCACATCTGGTCCAAACAACTGGCGGTCTCCAACTTCATCCCACAACAATGTTGTTCTGCACCGTCTTCCGTACAAGGCTTCAAAAGGGGCCATCTTCAAACTGGATTGATAACTATTGTTGTAAGAGAACTCCGCATATGGCAAGTTGCCATCCCAACTAGATCCATAATCTAGCGCACAAGCTCTCAGCATATCCTCGAAAATCTGATTGACTCTCTCGGTCTGTCCATCGGTCTGCGGATGGAAAGCTGTACTGAACTCTAGCCTGGTACCCAAAGTTTCATGCAACTGATTCCTGAACTTTGAGGTAAACTGGGTTCCTCTATCTGATACAATGCTCCTCAGAACTCCATGCAGACCTACGATCCTGGTCATGTATATCTTTGCCAACTTAGCACTGGTGTAAGTGGTCTTTACTGGGATGAAATGAGCTACCTTCGTCAAGCGATCGACTACAACCCATATCGAGTCATAGCCTAAGTGGGTCCTGGGTAATCCCGTGATAAAATCCATGCCTAGCTTATCCCACTTCCATTCGGGTATCGGCAATGGCTCTAGGAATCCTGCTGGCTTCTGATGCTCTACCTTTACTCTCTGATATACATCACAAATGGCTACATACTCTGCAATATCCTTCTTCATTCCGGTCCACCAAAAAGTGTCTTTCAAATCCAAATACATCTTTGTATTTCCTGGGTGAATCGAGTACGACAAATCATGGGCCTCTTGCAAAATTAACTTCCTGATCTCCAGGTCATTGGGCACATAAACGCGGTCCTCAAACCATAAGGTATCGTGCTCATCCTCACGAAATCCTTTAGCTTTTCCCTTGCTCATTTTCTCTTTAATAGAGGCAATCTCCTTGTCGGTCTTCTGAGCTTCTCTGATCTTATCCATCAGAGTAGACTGAATCTCCAATATTGCTACATAGCCTCTCGGAACTATCTCCAAACATAGCTCACGAAGATCCTCGGCTAACTCCTTTGGTAACTCTCCGGTCATTAGTGTGTTGACATGGCTCTTGCGGCTCAATGCATCGGCTACTACGTTAGCCTTTCCGGGGTGATAATGCATTCTCATATCATAATCCTTGATGAGCTCCAACCATCTTCTTTGCCTGAGATTCAACTCCTTCTGCGTGAAGATGTACTTCAAACTATTGTGATCCGTGTACACCTCACAATGGTTTCCAATGAGAAAATGTCTCCAAGTCTTCAATGTGTGCACTACGGCTGCTAACTCCAAATCATGTGTAGCATAATTCAACTCATGGGGCTTAAGCTGTCGTGAAGCATATGAAACAACTCTTCCCTCCTGCATAAGCACTGCTCCAAGTCCTCGACGTGAAGCGTCGCAATACACCTCATAATCCTTGCGCTGATCTGGCAGAATCAACATTGGCGAGGTAACCAAACGTTTCTTCAACTCCTGGAAACTGGCCTCACATTCATCAGTCCAATTGAACTTGGTATCCTTCTTCAACAACTCCGTCATAGGTTTTGCAATATTCGAGAAATTTTCAATGAGTCTCCGGTAGTATCCTGCGAGTCCAAGAAAACTCCGGATCTCTCCAACTGTTGTTGGAGCTTCCCAATTTGTCACAGTGACAACTTTGGTGGGATCTACTCATATTCCTTCTCCGGATATAACATGTCCGAGGAATCCAACGTCCTTCAACCAAAACTCACATTTGTTGAACTTGGCGTATAACTGATGTTCTCTGAGCTTACCAAGTACCAAATGCAAATGTTCTTTATGTTTTTCTTCATTCTTCGAGTAAACAAGAATATCATCAATGAATACTATGACAAACTTATCCAAAAACTCCATAAACACTTTGTTCATCATGTTTATAAAAATAAGCAGGTGCATTAGTCAGACCAAATGACATAACGGTATACTTATACAGCCCATACCTTGTGGTAAAAGCTGTCTTAGGTATGTCCTGCTCTCGAATCTTCAACTGGTGGTATCCTGATCGCAAATCGATCTTGGAAAATACCTTAGCTCCTTGCAATTGGTCAAACAAATAATTTATCATCGGCAATGGGTACTTATTCTTGATCGTCACTTCATTCAATCCTCGATAATCAACAACCATCCTTAACGATCCATCCTTCTTTTCCACTAGAAGTACTGGTGATCCCCAAGGTGACAAACTTGGGTGAATATATCCCTTATCCAGTAACTCCTTAATCTGCTTCTTAATCTCCTCCAAATCCTTTGCAGGCATTCTATATGCTCTCTTAAATATTGGTCATGTGCCTGGCAAAAGCTCAATCAAAAACTTAATGTCTCTATCCGGTGGCATGCCGGGCAATTCTTCTGGAAATACATCCGGAAAATCCTTTACCACTGGTACTTCCTCCTGTACAACTCCTGTTAGGGAATTTACTTGTGTCCTCTTTAGCTCATGCCGTGACACATACTTGATCCTTCTTCCTTCTGGGGTGGTAAGCAAAATCGACTTACTAGCGCAATCGATGTTTCCTCCATACATTAATAGCCAATCCATACCAGAATTACATCCAAACCTTGCGATTCCAAAATGATTAAATCCGAGGGAAACACAAGCCTACCTATACTCAATGGCACTTGAAAACATCCTTTACTGGCCATATACTCTACTCCTGGTGAGCTTACTAACATAGGTGTTCTAAGAACCTTGGTGGGCAGTTTATACTTATCCACGAATCCCCTTGATATGTATGAATGCGATGCACCAGTATCAAAAAGAACGATTGCAGTAAATGACTTAACCAAAAACTTACCTATTACTGCATCTGGCTGGGCTTCAACTTCCTCCACGTTAACGTGGTTCACCTGTCCCCTGTTGAAAGGGTTTGTCTTCTTCCCAGAGCTTCCATTGCCATTTCCATTCTGGGTTTTAGGACATTCATTGGCATAATGTCCGATCTTCTGACACTTATAACAAGTGACTTGGCTCAGGTCTTTCTTGGCTGGGGTTGATGGGTTGGTACGGTTCTGACCGTTGCTTCCCCCATTCCCATTACCGTTCTTGGGGCCATTATGATTATGCAAACTTTCTCCTCCATGGGTATGCTGAAAATTTCCTCCCAATTTTGGGGTAAAACGTGGCTTCTGCTGAGCTCCTGAATTGTACTTCCCTTGTCCATACTTCCTCTTGCGGTTCTCAATCTGCTGCTGCTTCCCTTCAATCATAAGAGCATGATCTACCAGTTCCTGGTAGTTGTTGAAAGTTGCTACCATCAAATGCATGCTCAACTCATCATTCAGTCCTTCCAGAAACTTCTCCTGCTTAGCTGCATCTGTAGCAACGTCATCCGGGGCATAACGTGCTAACTTACTAAAGTCATCCACGTATTGGCCAACTGTCCGTCCTCCTTGGCGCAAGTTGCGAAACTCACGCTTCTTCATGGCCATAGCTCTGGCTGAAACATGGGCTGTACGGAAAGCCTGCTGAACTTGGTCCCATGTCACTGTGGCTATAGGGTAGGTGATAGTGTAATTCTCCCACCATAATGCTGCTGGTCCATCCAACTAGTGTGTGGCAAAACACACCTTCTCAGTGTCAGTACATCCTGTAGTGGTTAACTCCCTTCCAATCTTGCGGAGCCAATCATCTGCTACTATAGGCTCGGTGCTACTGGAGAACACCGGCGGATTTAGTCTAAGGAAACGGGTTAAGTGATCAACAGGTGGTGGTGGTGGTGGGTTGTTGTTGTTGTTGTTGTTCCCCTGATTCTGATTCTGGACTAGCAACTGCATCAACGCATTCTGCTGCTGGATCAACTGAGTGAGCTCCGGTGGAAAGGCAAATCCATTGTCACGTCTCGGAGGCATCTGAGGGGTTTAGATGGGAGAGATTAGAATAGAATGAGGTCTAATGAGAAAGCACTACCCATATGCACATAAGACAAACTCAAACATTTCACTCAATCAATCCAACAAGGGCATACAATCGGTCTAACTATCGCAAAAGTGCTTGGACTACTCTATTTACATGGTGGAATACTACTACTGATGTGGTGGTCTACTAGAAATATCCTTCGGTTGCAGACTCCATGATATCTGCTCCAGCTTTGTCTTCAAAGTCATCATCGCTCAGGTCAGAGTCGGCGTCGTCGATGATGATGTAGTATTCCGGGCGAATCTCCTTGGGTTCTGCGTCTTCTTCTACTGGTGTGGGGTCTCCCATGAATATTCCGATCTTCTTAATCAGGTCGTCATTCTTCTCCACTAGTACGACGATTTCCTCCTCATAATCTTCACGTGTAGCCTTGAGTTCTTCCTCTAGTTCCGTGATTCTTGTCATCGCCTTCTTCAGATCTATCATGTCTGCGCACATCTGGTTTTCTTGGCGTCGAATGTGCTGGTTTAACTCTTGGATAAAAGCTGCAATTGATCGATCCTTCTTGGTGCTGATCATTTCCCAGTGCTCATCTCGGCACCCAAAAATCTGGTAGATAGTATCCTTGAGATCATTGCGGTAAACTTCTCCAATACGTCCCATGGTGATGTGGGCCACCATGCTCTTTCCTAGACTCCAGGTTGGTGCATCAAAGGAAAACTCTATGGTCCCGGTGACTGGCGTGAACGTCCTTCCTGGAACTTGAACTTGAATCATCCAGCGCTCCTCCTCGGGTAAAGTGGCATTGTAGGTCCCGGTGAAGCTTGGTACTCCGATGTTCAGGTACTTAGTGACTTCCTTCAGGTGGCGTCCAAAGGGTGTATCTTTATTCGGTTGCGTGAACTTGTTCCTTGCATCCGCCATCCTAAAAGAGTAGAAAAGATAAGGAGTTAGAAATGAGAAGAGTGAGTAGTGATCTAGGGCTTTAGCTTAGTGGTCGTGTCCTACAGTTAGTGTGTGCTCTGATACCATCTTGTAGCGACCAGATCTCAAACAGTCTGATCTCTGTGCTTTAGTGTCATCCCTGGATCAGTAATGCTGACACACACGGTACTTGAAGGATTTATAACAGAGTAGCAATCACACACTTATTACAATGAGTGTCTCAAAAGAGAACTTATTACAAATAATATGGCTTAAGGCCATCTAATAACGATAATAGCGGAAGGCTTGGAAGATAAGTGAGTCCATCAACTCCAACGGCATCACTGAGTATAGAACCACGACCTAAAGGCACCTTACTTGTTGTATGAAAAGTCTGCAACATGAACATTGCAGCCCAAAAACGGGTCAGCACATGGAATATGCTGGAAATGTAACACATAGAGAGTAATGAACAGAAATAGGCTATACTACATGCATATTTGGCTGGTGGAAAGCTCTATGGTTACAGTTTTGCGTAAAGCCAATTTTTCCCTACTCCAAAGGAATAAATTTTATTTAACTATCAAGGTAGTTCTTAAACATTGAGAGCATAGACACCCTGTCAATCCCAATTAAACATCATCATTAAAACCCAACAAAATTAATTAAAGTCAAATGATGAGATTCACATGATAATCCAGGTACTAGATACTCAAGATGTCCATAACCGGGGACACGACTAACCATGATTAGTTTATACACTCTGTAGAGGTTTGCGCACTTTTCCCCACAAGACTCGATCTCCTCCATTGGGATTCTCGCACTACACGGTGTTTGAGAAACGGATGACCGAGACATAGTCTTTCAGAAGCGCTAGCACCTTACGATCGGGTAGACCGTTACACCTATTTTCCCCTACATCTGCTAGTCTACCACTATAAGAGTTCGCATGACTTAATCAACTTTGCTAGAGCCCATAGTAGCTTGTGGATGCACACGGAAGTTTCTAGTATGAAATAATCTCGTGATCCCTTTGAGCCTGGGTGGCGGTCCATAAAGAAAAATAGGCAATCGGTGGAATACCCAGGTGCCTCAATCCACCCAGATGTGTATTAAAGTTGCCACCTTAAATAAACCATAATTAACAATCTCACATCTGTCATGGATACACTCACCCAATCCACGTCTACTAGCATAGCATGGCAATATAAGCAAACGTAGAAGTAACTCTCAAGGGTTTGATAATAAAACAGGTAATAGATACTACCTCATCTACTTTCCCAAAACCCACAATTTAATTAGATCCTAATCATGCAATATTTGAGGATTGATCTAATGCAATAAAACTGGGTAGTAAGAGGTATGATCAAAGTGTTACTTGCCTTGCTGATGATCCGTGAAACCTAGAGATTCGAAGTAGCAAGCGGCGCACTCCGGGTACTCTATCACAAACAAACAAGCACACAATAAGCACTCACCTAATGCACAGGTAAAACTCGAATAAGAGATCTAACCAGAAAGTTCAACTTAAGAACTCCGGTTTGCAAAAAGAAACAATAGAACGAAACAACGAAAAACAAACAGCGAAAGAATCAAGCTTCGTTTAATAATCTGGATCTAAGTCAAATTTTACAGAAGCAAAAACTTATTTGAGTTGGTTAAACGGAAAGAGGATTTCGAGCCGAAACTCTAGGCGCTTGAATTGCCTGAATCTGATAAACGAGCGAAAAGTTAAACTAAAACAAAAATCGGATCAGAAATCGCGATCAGAAATAATCGCGGAAAATCCGAGAAAAAGAAAAAACGACGAACAGGCTAACGAACGAACGTTAGCTGCCTGCGGCTAACCTACGAAAACTGTTCGTAAAAACGAATGTCCGCTAAATAAACTAAACCAGAAAAAAATAAACCGATCTAAAAAAGAAAATGACCGCGGTTTTTTAAACCGGGCGGTTGACCGGTGAAGACCGGCGGCTACCTCCGGCGGCGGCGAACTCCGGCGGGGCGGCGGCGGTCGGCGGCGCGCGGCGCAAGCGGCGGCGGCGGTGGCTAGGGTTAGGGCGTGGCTGGGTGGCTCGGGGCTGGGCTCCCCCGACTTATAAAGGCCGGCCGGGCTAGAGTCCGGGTCGGGTACGGCCCGGCTAGGTCGGTTCGTTTTTTTCTTCTTTTTTTAAATAGTTTCCCGCAGAAAAACAAATAAAAGAAATACTGAACTGACTCCAAAAATCCCGAAATAAAATTTCCCCAACTTCTAAAATCATGTCGGACAAGGTGAACATTTATTTGGGGCCTAAATGCAATTTTGAAAAACACGTATTTTCATAAATTCAAATAAAACAGCGAAAAACTCCAAAAATAAAATATTATTTGATTTTTTTATTAAATCCTCAATATTCCTTTAATTTGGGAAATTCATTTTATTCCCTCTCACTTATTTTTATAATTGGAATTATTGAAGATAAAATAATTAAATCAAATGATCCTATTTTCAAATTTTGAGAAAATCCCAAATATGAAAATAACGAAATCCCCAACTCTCTCCATGGGTCCTTGAGTTGCGTAGGATTTCTAGGATCAAGCCAAAATGCAAATAAAATATGATATGCAATGATGATCTATGTATAACATTCCAAATTGAAAATTTGGGATGTTACATGGTTAGCCGTGTCCCCGGTTATGGACAACCTTGAGTATCTAGTACTTGGAGTATCCTAAGTATCTCATCACTATTAATTAATATTGTTGGGTTGATAATTACTTTAATTTCGATTGAGTTGGAGGAACCTTCTCAATGATGTTTCAACTACCATGATAGTTAAATAAAATTTATTCCTTTGTTATAGGGAAAAATTGGCTTTTCGCGAAAACTATAACCATAGAGCTTTCCACCAGCCAAATATGCATGTAATTATAGCATTATTCTGCTCTTGATCTACTGTGTTATATTGCCAGCATATTCCATGTGCTAACCCGTTTTCGGGCTGCAACGTATTATGTTGCAGACTTTTCAAACGAGGAGTAAGGTTCGTTAGGTCGTTGCCGTGCAGCTCAGCTATGCCGTTGGAGTTGATGGACTCACTTTAGCTTCCAAGCCTTCCGCTGTTATCGTATTAGATGGCCTTAAGCCATATTTATTGTAATAAATTCTCTTTTGAGACAATCAATGTAATAAGTGTGTGATTGCTACTTTGTTATAAATCCTTCGAGTACTGTGTGTGTCAGCATTACTGATCCGGGGATGACACTGAAGCACAGAGACTTGACCGTTTGAGGTCGGGTCGCTACAAATCATCACCATCATCATCACCAACAATCCACTCATCGGGAGGGGGTCAATCTCCATCAACATCTTCACCAGCACCATCTCATATCAAACCCTAGTTCATCTCTTGTATCCAATCTTTGTACCCAAACCTCAGATTGGTACCTGTGGGTTGCTAGTAGTGTTGATGACTGCTTGTAGTTGATGCTAGTTGGTTTACTTGGTGGAAGATCATATGTTCGGATCCATTATGCATAGCAATACCCCTATGATTATGAACATGAATATGCTTTGTGAGTAGTTACGTTTGTTCCTGAGGACATGGGAGAAGTCTTGCTACTAGTATTCATGTGAATTTGGTATTCGTTCGATATTTTGATGAGAAGTATGTTGTCTCTCCTCTAGTGGTGTCATGTGAACGTCGACTACATGACACTTCACCATTGTTTGGGCCTAGAGGAAGGCATTGGGAAGTAATAAGTAGATGATGGGTTGGTAGAGTGATAGAAGCTTAAACCCTAGTTTATGTGTTGCTTCGTAAGGGGCTGATTTGGATCCATATGTTTCATGCTATGGTTAGGTTTACCTTAATACTTCTTTTGTAGTTGCGGATGCTTGCAATAGGAGTTAATCATAAGTGGGAAGTTTGTCCAAGTAAGTACAGCACCCAAGCACCGGTCCACCCACATATCAAATTATCAAAGTACCGAACGCGAATCATATGAACGTGATGAAAACTAGCTTGACGATAATTCCCATGTGTCCTCGGGAGCGCTTTCTTTCATATAAGAGCTTGTCCAGGCTTGTCCTTTGCTACAAAAAGGATTGGGCCATCTTGCTACACTTTATTTACACTTGTTACTTGTTACTCGTTACCAATTACCTTATCACAAAAATATCTGTTACCGATAATTTCAGTGCTTGCAGAGAATACCTTGCTGAAAACCGCTTATCATTTCCTTCTGCTCCTTGTTGGGTTCGACACTCTAACTTATCGAAAGGACTACGATAGATCCCCTATACTTGTGGGTCATCAAGACTCTTTTCTGGCGCCGTTGCCGGGGAGTGAAGCGCCTTTGGTAGGTGGAATTTGGTAAGGAAAAATTTATATAGTGTGCTGAAATTTACTGTCACTTGTTACTATGGAAAGTAATCCTTTGAGGGGCTTGTTCGGGGTATCTTCACCCCGACCGGTAGATAAAATAGTTTCTCCCCAACCTACTGAAAATGTTTACTTGGAAATTCATTCGGGTATGTGATAACCCACAAGTATAGGGGATCGCAACAGTTTTCGGTAAGTAAGAGTGTCGAACCCAACGAGGAGCTAAAGGTAGAACAAATATTCCCTCAAGTTATATCGACCACCGATACAACTCTACAGACATTTGACGTTCGCTTTACCTAGAACAAGTATGAAACTAGAAGTACTTTGTAGGTGTTGTTGAATAGGTTTGCAAGGTAATAAAGAGCGCGTAAATAAAAAGTAGGGGCTATTTAGATAAAGACACAACAAAATTAGTTTTAGTAGAGAGCTTTTTGTTACGAGAAAGTTATTTGTCCCTAGGCAACCGACAACTAGACCGATAATCATTATTGCAATTTTATTTTAGGGAGGGCATAAGCTAACATACTTTCTCTACTTGGATCATATGCACTTATGATTGGAACTCTAGCAAGCATCCGCAACTGCTAAAGATGATTAAGGTAAAACCCAACCATAGCATTAAAGTATCAAGTCCTCTTTATCCCATACGCAAAGAACCTACTTACTCGGGTCTGTGCTTCTGTCACTCACGCCACCCACCATAAGCAAATCATGAACATATTGCAAACCCTATAGCGGGGATCCCTCATGCTTGCGCGACATGGAGAGCACCATAGGACAACATCAATAATAAAACATGCAACTCAAACCAATCACGATCATCAAATAACCCATAGGACAAAACGGATCTACTCAAACATCATAGGATAGCCATACATCATTGGGAAAGAATATATAGCGTTGAGCACCATGTTTAAGTAGAGATTACAGTGGGTAAGAGAGATGTTACACCGCTGCATAGAGGGGGCAGGAGTTGGTGATGATGGCGGTGAAGTTGTTGGTGAAGATTGCGGTGATGATGATGGCCCTGGCAGCACTTCGGTGCCACCGGAAGCGAGGGGGAGAGAGCCCCCCTCCTTCTTCTTCTTCCTTGACCTTCTCCCTAGATGGGAGAAGGGTTTCCCCTCTGGTCCATGGTCCCCATGGCGTGGGAGGGGCGAGAGCCCCTCCGAGATTGGATCTGTCTCTCTGTTTCTGCATTCTCGTCTGATGCCCTTCACCGTTTCGTATATATATATATATGGAGATCCGTAACTCCGATTGGACCGAAACCTTCACCGTGTTTTTTTACCAAAAATTAGATTTCTTGCGGCCGAAGAAGGTCATCAACCGCCTTACGGGTGGCCCACGAGGGTCAGGGGCGCGCCCCCCTGCCTTGTGGCCACCTCGGGCACCGTCTCGCGTGGATTTTTCTTCCAGAATTCTCCAAATATTCCAAAAATATGTTCCGCCTGTTTTTATCCCGTTTGGATTCCATTTGATATGGATATTCTGTGAAACATAAAACATGCAACAAACAGGAACTGGCATTGGGCACTGGATCAATATGTTAGTCTCAAAAATAGTATAAAAAGTTGCCAAAAGTATATGAAAGTTGTATAATATTGGCATGGAACAATCAAAAATTATAGATACGACGGAGACGTATCAGTATGATGGAGAAACTGCTAGCTAATCCTTTTGCAGGAGATGAAACATTGCATCCCGACATACACTTAATCTATGTGGATGAAGTTTGTGTAACATCCCAAATTTTCAATTTGGAATGTTATACATTAGATCATCATTGCATATCATATTTTATTGCATTTTGGCTTGATCCTAGAAAATTCTACGCAACTCAAGGACCCACGAAGAGAGTTGGGGATTTCATAATTTTCATATTTGAGTTTTCTCCAATTTTGAAAAGAGGATCGTTTAATTTTAATTATTTTCTCTTCAAATATTTCTTTTATGAAAATAAAAGAGAGGGGATAAAATGAATTCCTCAAAATAAATAAATATTGGAGATATAATATTAAAATCAAATAAGAATTTTATTCAGAGTTTTATCGCTATTTTGCTTGAATTAGGAAAATATGCGTTTTTCAAAATTACATTATAGGCCCAAATAAATGTTTTTGTCCGCTATATTTTTAGAGGATGGGGAAAATTTATTTCGGGATTTTTGGAGCCGTTTAGTATTTCTTTTCCTTGTTTTTCTGCATGGAATTATTTCTTTATTTAAAAAAAGTCAACCGACTTAGTCGGGCCGTACCCGACTAGGACTTTCGCCGCCCCAGGCTTTATAAGCCGCCCCGCCGATCCCGCAGCCCACCCCAGCCCACCCGCCGCCGCCACCGAAACCTAACCCTAACCCGCGACCGTGCCGCCGCCGCCGCGCCGCGACCCCACGCCGCTGTCGCCAGACGCCGCCGACCCCGCCACCGGAGTAGACCGCCGTCGCCGCCGGAGTTGACCGCTGCCGCCATGCAAACCGAGGTAGCCTCCAGTTTTCGTCCAAAAACCGTTCGGTTTTTTTAGAAACCCCGGTTATTTTTTTTAGATCGGTTTTATTTTTTTAGGTTTAGTTATTTAGCGAACGCCCGTTCGTACGTTCGTTTTAACGAATAGTTTTCACTCGTTAACCGCAGACAGCGAACGTTTGTTTGTTAGCCTATTCGTCAGTTTTTTTTTTTCCAGGGTTTTCCGTGATTATTTTCGATCGCGATTTCTGACCCGATTTTTGTTTTAGTTTATCTTTTCGCTCGTTTATTGGAATCAGGCGATTCAAGCGCCTAGATCTTCGTCTCGAAGCCCTCTTTCTGTTTAACTAACTTGAACAAGATTTTGCAACCGTAAAATTTGACTTAAGTCCAGATTAGTAAACGGATCTTGTTTCTTTCGTAGTTTGAGTTTCGTTGCTTCGTTTGATTTGATTCTTTTTGCAAACCGGAGCTCTTAAGTTGAACTTTCTGGTTAGATTTCTTATGTGAGTTTTACCTGTGCTTCTAGTTGAGTGCTTATTTGTATGCTTGTTTGTTTGCGATAGAGTACCCGGAGTGCGAAGCGTGCTACTACGAGTCTCTAGGTTTCACGGATCATCAGGAAGGCAAGTAACACTTTGATCATACCTTTTCACTACCCAATTTTATTTCATTAGATCAATCCTCAAACAATTCCATGGTTAGGATTTGATTAACTTGTGGATTTTGGGAAGTAGATGAGGTAGTACCTATTCACCTGCTTATTATCAAACCTATGGGAGTTACTTCTACGTTGCTTATATTGCTATGCTATGCTAGTAGATGTGGATTGGGTTTGAGATTATTCATGACAGATGTGAGTTTGTTAATTAATGGTTCAACTTAAGGTGGAAACTTTAATACACATCTGGGTGGATTGCTTGTGGGCACCTGGAGAATCCAGTGTTGTCCTAGGATATCCCGGAGGACCCGTGTGATCATCCTACAGCCTGCCACACAGGCTCAAAGGGATCATAAGATTATTCATGCTAGAAACTTCCGTGTGCAGCCACAAGCCATTATGGGCTCTGGCATAGTTGAGTAAGTTGCGTGAAGCTCTCGAACAGGTAGACTAGCAGATGTAGTGGGTTGTAGGTGGTACTGTCTATCCAGAGTAGAGAGTTAATGCTTCAGAAAGACTGTGTCTCGAATCTCCGACCATGGATGTATTCGAGTCTTGTGGGGAGAAGTGCGCAAACCTCTGCAGAGTGTATAAACTAATCATGGTTAGCCGTGTCCCCAGTTATGGACGCTTTGAGTATCTAGTTCTTGAATTATTATGTTGACCTCATCACCCTTATTATAATTTGATTGGGTTTAATGATGATGCTTAATTGGGATTGAGTTGTACGAACCTTCTCAATGTTTAACAACCACCATGATAGTTAAATAAAATGTATTCCTTTGTTGTAGGGGAAAATTGGCTTTATGCAAAACTGTAACCGTAGAGCTTACCACCGGCCAAATATGCATGTAGTGTTAGCAACTATTCTGTTCATTCCTCTCTTGTGTTACATTGCCAGCATATTCCACGTGCTGACCTGTTTCGTGCTGCAACGTTCATGGTGCAGACTTTTCAAACAATGAGTAAGGAGCCATAGGTCATTGTAATAAGTTCTCTTTTCAGACATTCGATGTAATAAGTGTGTGATCGCTACTCTGCTATAAATCCTCAAGTACTGTGCGTGTCAGCATTACTGATCCAGGGATGACACTGATGCACAGAGATCAGACTGTTTGAGGTCTGGTCGCTACAGTTTGTGGATTATTTAAGCTTGCAGGTATGCCCGATGATGTTATCAAGAAGAAGGTCTTCCCTTTATCTTTGAAGGGAGATGCATTGACATGGTATAGGATATGTGATGATATGGGATCATGGGAATACAAATGGTTGAAATTGGAATTCCATCAGAAGTTTTATCCTATGAATCTTGCTCATCGTGATCATAATTATATATATAATTTTTGGCCTCGCGAGGATAAAGCATCGCTCAAGCTTGGGGGAGGCTTAAGTCAATGTTATATTCATGCCCCAATCATGAACTCTCAAGAGAAATGATTATTCAAAACTTTTATGCTCGACTTTCTGACAACAATCGCTCCATGCTCGATACTTCTTGTACTGGTTCCTTTATGATGAAGACTATTGAATTCAAATGGAATTTATTGGAGATGATTAAACACAACTCTGAAGATTGGTATCTCGACGAAGGTAAGGAGTCAGGTATAACACCTAAGTTTGATTGTGTTAAATCTTTTATGGATACCGATGTTTTCCGTAAATTTAGCACTAAATATGGACATGACTCTGAGATAGTAGCTTATTTTTGTGAATCCTTTGCTACTCATGTTGATCTCCCTAAGGAGAAGTGGTTTAAATATAATCCTCCCATTTAACTAAAAGTAGTTGCACCTATTAAAGTTGAAGAAAAGACTATCACTTATAATGATCCTGTTGTTCCCACTGCTTATGTTGAGAAACCACCTGAGCAAGTTAAAGTTGAACCTAATATTTCTATGGTTAAAGATCTCTTGGGTGATAATATTGATGGGCATGTTATTTACTTCTGTAATGAGACTGCTAGAATTGCTAGACCTGATACTAAAAATAAACATAGACCTGTTGTAGGCATGCCTGTTATTTCTGTTAAAATAGGAGATCATTGCTATCATGGTTTATGTGATATGGGTTCTAGTGCAAGTTCAATACCCCATTCCTTATACAAAGAAATTATGCATGATATTGCACCTGCTAAGATAGAAGATATCGATGTTACCATTAAGCTTGCCAATAGAGATACTATTTCACCAATTGGGATTGTTAGAGATGTTGAAGTCTTGTGTGGGAAGGTTAAATATCCTGCTGATTTTCTTGTTCTTGGTTCCCCACAAGATGACTTTTGTCCCATTATATTTGGTAGACCCTTCTTGAACACTGTTAATGCTAAGATAGACTGCAATAAGGATATTGTTTCTGTTGGTTTGGATGATATGTCTCATGAGTTTAATTTTTCTAAATTTCGTAGACAACCCCGTGATGAAGAATTGCCTAGTAAAGATGAAATTATTGGTCTTGCTTCTATTGTTATGCCTTCTAATGATCCTTTAGAACAATATTTGCTAGACCATGAGAATGATATGTTTATGAATGAAAGAAGGGAAATAAATGAAGTATTAACAAGGACCCATTCTGAAACACAATTTGCCTGTTGAAATCCTAGGGGATCCTCCTCCACCCAAGGGTGATCCCGTGTTTGAGCTTAAACCATTGCCTGATAGTCTTAAATATGCCTATCTTGATGAAAAGAAGATATATCCTGTTATTATTAGTGCTAACCTTTCAGAGCATGAAGAAAAGAAATTATTGAAAACTCTGAAGAAGCATCGTGTTGTTATTGGATATACTCTTGGTGATCTTAAGGGCATTAGTACCACTCTATGTCAACACAAAACAAACTTAGAGAAAGATGCCAAACCAGTTATTGATCATCAACGATGGCTAAATCCTAAGATGGAAGAAGTGGTAAGAAAGGAAATATTAAAGCTCCTTGAGGCAGGTATAATTTATTCCGCTGCTGATAGTCAGTGGGTAAGTCTTGTCCATTGTGTCCCTAAGAAGGGAGGTATTACCGTTGTTCCCAATGATAAAGATGAATTGATCCCACAAAAAAAATATTACATGTTATAGGATGGTAATTGATTTCCACAAATTAAATAAGGCTACTAAAAAGGATCATTACCCCTTACCTTTTATTGATCAAGTGCTAGAAAGATTATCCAAACATACACATTTTTGCTTTCTAGATGGTTACTCTGGTTTCTCTCAAATACCTGTGTCAGCTGATGATCAAGCAAAGACCACTTTTACTTGCCCTTTCGATACTTTTGCTTATAGACATATGCCTTTTAGTTTATGTAATGCACCTGCTACCTTTCAAAGATACATGATGGCTATATTCTCTGACTTTTGTGAAGGTATTCATGGATGATTTCTCCGTTTATGGATCCTCTTTTGATGATTGCTTGAGCAACCTTGATCGAGTTTTGCAGAGATGTGAAGAAACTAATCTTGTTTTGAATTGGGAGAAGTGCCACTTTATGGTTAATGAAGGTATTGTCTTGGGGCATAAAGATTCTGAAAGAGGTATTGAAGTTGATAAATCAAAGGTTGATGCTATTGAAAAGATGCCATGTCCCAAGGACATCAAAGGTATAAGAAGCTTCCTTGGTCATGTCGGTTTTTATAGGAGGTTCATCAAGGACTTCTCAAAAATCTCTCGGCCTCTGACTAATTTATTACAAAAAGATATACCATTTGTCTTTGATGATGATTGTGTAGAAGCATTTGAAATACTTAAGAAAGCATTGATCTCTGCACCTATTGTTCAGCCACCTGATTGGAATTTACCCTTTGAAATTATGTGTGATGTTGTTTAAAGAAAAAGTTAAAAGATGGCATGATAAAAGGATACAAAAGTGTGAGTTCAATGTAGGTGATTATGTATTGCTATACAACTCTGGTTTAAGATTTTTTGCGGGAAAACTTCTCTCTAAATGGGAAGGTCCTTACGTTATCGAGGAGGTCTATCGTTCCGGTGCCATAAAAATCATCAACTTCAAAGGCACAAATCCAAAGGTGGTGAACAGTCAAAGAATCAAACATTATATCTGAGGTAATCCCGTAAATGTTGAAACCAATATTATTGAGACCATAACCCCGGAGGAATACATAAGGGACACTTTCCAGAACGTTTCAGACTCCGAAAAGGAATTGGTATGTGGTACGTAAGTAAACTGACTCCAAAACAGTTCTAATGGTAATTTTCCCCCGTTTTGGAATATTTAGAAAGATAGGAAAATAAGAAGCAGACCGGAAAGGACACGAGGCTTCCACGAGGGTGGAGGGCGCGCCCTACTCCCCTGGGCGCGCCCCCTACCTCGTGGGCACCTCGTGTGTTCTCCGGACTCTGTTTTCTTGCATGATGCTTCTTTTGGTCGGTAAAAATTCATTATATAATATCCCGAAGGTTTTGACCACCGTACCACGCAAATATCCTCTGTTCTTGTTTCGAGTTGTTTTCTATCAGGGTTGTCAAGGCCAGGCATCATGACGTCCCCCTCCTCCAACAATGGTGACAATGATGCTTGTCTAATGAAGATAGAGCTGAAGAGGGAAGAGCCTATGGAGATCAACAAGGATGAAGAGATCAAGAAGACCACGGAGGACCAAGTTCCGGCAGCAGGAGACATCCTTCAACTTGATCACAATCTTCTTACCCCAACTGAGATCGAAGCTTTCAAGATGATTGAGTTAGCCTGTATACAAAACAAGTATCTCACACGTGAAAATATTTTGTTGAAGGAGCATATCATCGCACTCAAGGGCATTATCCGCAAGTTGGAGGACCTCCTATGCTTGATGTGCGACTATCCATCATCAACAGCTCCACCTTCTTCACCGACAAAGAAGAACTGAGTATCTGCTATGGGCACTCCCCTTGGCAATTGCCAAGCTTGGGGGAGTGCCCCAGTATCGTATCACCATCACAACTTTTATCTTTATCGTTTTTCTTAGTTCGATCCTTTTGATAATATCTTGATCTAGTAGAATAAAGTTTTAGAATGATCTAGTTGTGAGTTATGCTTTATGATCTGTCTATGTAATCGAGTCCATGAGCTATATAATAAAGATTAGTGTTGAGTCAAGGGCTTGATTATTTTGTATGATCTTGAGGGAATTAAATAAAATAAAATAGAAGAAATAAAAAGAAGTAAAGAGATCATATGGATCTTATGGAGAGTAATGAGCTGGCATATAAAGAGTATGATGAATAAAAGTTTTTGAGAGTTGACAAACATAGTTTTGGTCATCGTTGCAATTAATAGGAAGTAATAAAGAAAGAGAGGTTCACATATAAATATACTCTCTTGGACATCTTTTATGATTGTGATCACTCATTAAAGTATGATATGCTAAAGAGTTGATGTTGGACAAGGAAGACAACGTAATGGGTTATGTTTTCTTTCATCTGAGATAAATTATATTGTCATGGATCATCCAACAGGTTGAGCTTGCCTTTCCCTCTCTTTCTAGCCAATTCCTTTGCACCAAGTAGAGATACTACTTGTGCTTCCAAATATCCCTAAACCCAGTTTTCCCATGAGAGTCCACCATATCTACCTATGGATTGAGTAAGATCCTTCAAGTAAGTTGTCATTGGTGCAAACAATAAAAATTGCTCTCTAAATATGTATGACTTATTAGTGTGGAGAAAATAAGCTTTATACGATCTTGTGATGTGGAAGAAATAAAAGTGACAGACTGCATAATAAAGGTCCATATCACAAGTGGCAATATAAAGTGACGTTCTTTCGCATTAAGATTGTGTGCATCCAACCATAAAAGCGCATGACAACCTCTGCTTCCCTCTGCGAAGGGCCTATCTTTTACTTTTATCTTCTACTTTATATAAGAGTCATGGTGATCTTCACCTTTCCTTTTTACATTTTATCCTTTGGCAAGCACAATGTGTTGGAAAGATCCAGATACATATAGCTAATTGGATGTGAGTCTGCATGAGCTATTATTGTTGACATTACCCTTGAGGTAAAACATTGGGAGGCAAAACTATAAGCCCCTATCTTTCTCTGTGTCCGATTAAAACTTCATACCCATAAATATTGCGTGAGTGTTAGCAATTGTGAAAGACTAAAGATGGTTGAGTATGTGGACTTGCTGAAAAGCTCTTATATTGACTCTTTCCTATGTTATGATAAATTGCAATTGCCTCAATGACTGAGATTGTAGTTTGTTGGTTCTCAATGAAGTTTATGATTCATACTTGAAATTGTGATTGAGTTGTTACTTTAGCATAATAGATCATATGACAAAATATATATATATATGTTGTTGTTCTAAGAATGATCATGATGCCCTCATGTCCGTATTTTATTTTTATCGACACCTCTATCTCTAAACATGTGGACATATTTTTCGATTTCGGCTTTCGCTTGAGGACAAGCGAGGTCTAAGCTTGGGGGAGTTGATACGTCCATTTTGCATCATGCTTTTATATCGATATTTATTGCATTATGGGATGTTATTACACATTATGTCACAACACTTATGCCTATTCTCTCTTGTTTTACAAGGTTTACATGAAGAGGGAGAATGCCAGCAGCTGGGATTCTGGGCTGGAAAAGGAGCAAATATTAGAGACCTATTCTGCACAGCTCCAAAAGTCCTGAAACTTCACGGAAGTTATTTCCAGAATATATAAAAAATATTGAGCGCAAGAAGTACCAGAGGGGGGCCACCCACCACCATGAGGGTGGGGGCGCGCCCTACCCCCCTGGGCGCGCCCCCTACCTCGTGGGCCCCCTGGTGGCCCTCTGATGCCCAACTTCTGCTATATGAGGTCTTTCGTCCAAGAAAAAAATCATAAGCAAGCTTTTGGGACGAGACTCCACCGCCACGAGGCGGAACCAATCTAGGGCTCCGGCAGAGCTATTCTGCCGAGGACACTTCCCTCTGAGAGGGGGAAATCATCACCATCATCATCACCAACGATCCTCTCATCGGGAGGGGTTCAATCTCCATCAACATCTTCACCAGCACCATCTCATCTCAAACCCTAGTTCATCTCTTGTATCCAATCTTTGTATCCAAACCTCAGATTGGTACCTGTGGGTTGCTAGTAGTGTTGATTACTCCTTGTAGTTGATGCTAGTTGGTTTACTTGGTGGAAGATCATATGTTCAGATCCATTATGCATATTAATACCCCTCTAATTATGAACATGAATATGCTTTGTGAGTGGTTACGTTTGTTCCTGAGGACATGGGAGAAGTCTAGCTATTAGTAGTCATGTGAATTTGGTATTCATTCGATATTTTGATGAGATGTATGTTGTCTCTCCTCTAGTGGTGTCATGTGAACATCGACTACATGACACTTCACCATTGTTTGGGCCTAGAGGAAGGCATTGGGAAGTAATAAGTAGATGATGGGTTGCTAGAGTGACAGAAGCTTAAACCCTAGTTTATGTGTTGCTTCGTAAGGGGCTGATTTGGATCCATATGTTTCATGTTATGGTTAGGTTTACCTTAATACTTCTTTTGTAGTTGCGGATGCTTGCAATAGGAGTTAATCATAAGTGATATGTTTGTCCAAGTAAGGACAGCACCCAAGCACCGGTCCACCCACATATAAAATTATCAAAGTACCGAACGTGAATCATATGAACATGATGAAAACTAGCTTGACGATAATTCCCATGTGTCCTCGGGAGCGCTTTCCTTCATATAAGAGTTTGTCCAGGCTTGTCCTTTGCTACAAAATGGATTGGGCCATCTTGTTGCACTTTATTTACACTTGTTACTTGTTACTCGTTACCAATTACCTTATCACAAAACTATCTGTTACCGATAATTTCAGTGCTTGCAGAGAATACCTTGCTGAAAACCACTTATCATTTCCTTCTGCTCCTTGTTGGGTTCGACACTCTTACTTATCGAAAGGACTATGATTGATCCCCTATACTTGTGGGTCATCACTGCCACAAAAAGTGTGGCTAACAAAATTACCACCACAAAGTGGCAAGATTTGGCAAAAGATTGAGCCTATGACATGTGGACCATGTTGCTACAAAAGTGTGGCAAGCCACAAGTGTGGCAATGAACCAAATACCTAATATGTTGTGGAACGACTAAGGTTAGGTGTGGCAACCTTAGGCTATAAACCAATCATGCCCCATGTATTAGTGATATAGTATGATACTAAAGGGACTAACTATTGTACTAGCAGGCTATTAGGTTGGCTCTAGATGATGTGTCCACTTCATATAGCCGGATGTTGGCTATACTATTAACCATGCTCTAAGTGTGGTGTGAGTGGGACTAAAGTTTAGTCCCATACTTCTAGGTGAGTGTGAGTTGCACCACTTTATAATGTGATCTATTCTAGCATTTGCATGAGCATGATAATAGGAAACCTACACGCGCGCTCTTCGGGAATGAGCCTGTCCAAGGACAAAAGCTATGCACGTGGTCTATATTTTTGTTGGTCGAAAAATTTATTAAGTCATTAATTAATAATTAACGGACGCCTTAATTACTCAGCTGTTTCTGATTCTTTTGGAAGTGGGGATATTATTGACTTGGACGTCGGGTTTGGGCCAAAGGCCTACTATTATACTTGGTCTTACTCGCACAACCGACCTGACAGGATCTACCCTAGCCGCCGCTGTATCATATGGTTTCGCACCATTCCAGATCATAGCGCTGCCACGCAATTCTTCTCCATCCCTCCTTCTGGTGTGCACCACGAGAAGGGACAATAGTCCTTCAAACCCCGCCTTTCGTGATCTTGTATGGGAGAGGGGCGATCAGGTTTTTGGGGAGCACACTCCTGTGACTGCTGCCGGCGACGACTTCCTCAACGACAGCCTTCTTCCCCGACCTTCGTAACCTCTTCATCAACGACATGAGTGATAACATCAACCACAGCGGTTCTGCTCCCGCTGTACAGTATGTGATTATGTCCTCCTGGTTTAGTCTGCATCATTACTTTGATCTTTGCAGTTGTCGTCATGATCTATTTACTGTTGATTCGGATTAAATCTCATAGTAAATTGCTAATATATTAAAAAATCCAATCCAAAAACCTGATTATAGGCAATTTACTCCGAGTGGTTTTGCTGCGCTTTTGAAGCCGCTACCTTTAAGGGGGTGTAATATAAAAGGTGGCGCACAAGAGCAGTATATTGGTTTCAGATCATGTACTGCTTTGACGCCACTAAGGGTAAGCCTGAGGGCGATCTTAATCCTACACGGCAAGTAGCTTTTGAGAACATGGATACCCTCTTCAAAGCCGCCCTGCTGGGTGTTCTTGACGATTCCATTGTGGATTTATATATGTCATTTGACAGCAGCAAAGACATGTGTGCTGCACTCGAGGCCATGTTTCGGGCCTCGGGCGCTGGCAACGAGTTGTACGTCGTGGAGCAATTCCGTGACTACAAGATGACTGATGAGCGCTCTGTTGTTCAGCAACCTCATGAGATGCAGTCACTTGCTAAGGAACTTGTGTACTTTAAGTGTATGTTGTCGGACAAATTTGTTGCTGGGACCATCATTTCCAAGCTTCCACCTTCGTGGAACAATTTTGCTACTACTCTGAAAACAAGAGACATGAGTTTTCCGTTTCGGATCTCATTAGCACTCTTGATTTTGAAGAAAAGGCGGGAGCAAAAGACACACGTGCTCGGGTCGCTGAGGGAGCTTCTAGTGCCCACATGGTACACGAGAAGAACTTCCAACCCAACAAGGCCCAAAACAACAAGAACAAATATCAGGGGAAGGCAAGTTTGATGCAAAGAACAAGCCATCACATTCTACCAACTTCAAGAAGAATTCTCATAACGAGAAGGGACACAAACGTCAATTTTGGTAGCACTGCACAAAATTATATGGCTGCATATACCTGTTGTCAGCTAACCTCATGGTGCTCCAGGTATTCCTAGTTTCGTAACTAGGTACAATGACCACCCACGGGTACGCGTCGGTGCTAATACAAACGGTTTTAACCCCTTTCCGCAATGGCATTTGGAACCGTCGCCTAGTGAGTGACGGCGATACGGGGGGTCCTTCCCACACGACCCAGAAACCGTCGAGGATATGCCCTCCTGGCACACACGCTCGGTAAAATGAGGTCGTGCAAGTGCTTAAATACGGAAATACGTACAGTATAGCTAAAAATACAATTATACTGGCGAAATTATTTCCGGACGCAAGTACATCCCACACAGTCAGTCCCCGCTAAACGTTTCCGTTCGTATGTACATCCCATACAGTCGCTCCAAGGAAAACGTTTCCGTTCACAGGTACATCACACACGATTTTCCCTGTTAAATCGTTTGTGATAGCATTGCCATTGCACATGATATTAACAATTTTATCGTTTGCGTTATTGAATGCATCACACACAGTGCGTAGAAGAAACTGTGTGGCAAAGGTTGTCCATCACACACAGTTTTTATGTCGTAAACGTTTGCGCAAGGTGGCCTAACGCAAACATTTTTCAAGAGAAGGTCGTGTGTTATTGTTCATTGATCCAACACAGTTTATTCCTAGAAATTTTGTGTGTTGCCTGAGGTCATCGCCCGCGGTATTTTCTCAATAACCGTTTGCAATAGCAAAATCCAATTAGCAGGCTAATTGCCCTATTATTAATAATACATTTATTAATCTAATAGACATTCATATTAAGCACATAATATATTTCATTTCCATATTAAGGAAGCAGGATTTCATAATTGAAATACATCAGAGTACAACATGATATAGCTTCAGCACTCAGCTACCCCATTACACAACTGCACCAGCACCAAGTTTCACATGCAACATGTAGAACCTTTCGAAATTAGCATCATAGACAGTAGACAGATGCATCTCATCTGGAAAACCGCTAAAGTGCAAGGCGAATATTGATCCTTCATTCATGTTGAAGGTCTTTGCAACTTTAGGCCAATGCCTGTGGATGATTGACCATCCGTCCTTTGTCCTCTTTGGAAACACTTCAATATTGAACCGTGGGTGTTGTATGAAAACCTTCCTCGCCTCCTGACCATAGAGGTGGTTTGAGAGGTAATCATTAGTGAACTGCTTTTGAAAGGCCTGAAAACCAGGATGTGCATAAATATCTTCTCTATATTGGAAATGGGGCAAAGGAATAAAAAAGGCAAGGCATAATAGTTAGTACCATCTTGTAGTGAACCGATGTCTTGTTCATTGTGCAGATAAAGATCTTTTTGTTTTTTGTCGCTAATTTCTTTATCCTAACAATCTTTCTGAGTTTCTTGACTTGATTGACATTCATGGACAACTCATTTCCCCATATGCAAAAAGGGTCGAACAGTGGGTCAAAACCTCTAACAGCAGGACCTCCATGTGCAAGACCAAATTGTTAAAAACCTAAATATTATAATGGTTCATGCAATTGCACAATAATGTGCTATTAGACAACGGACCATGCACGTGCTAACCTCGATTGTAAACCTCAGTACTTCCCATTGTTTCCCTGCAACACATATAAGGTAGTTAGTCATCAGGTTAAGTAAGGGTTCGCATGCTATCAGTAAAATATATTGATGAAAAATAAGCACATTGCAGATTCATCAGATTAATTCAAGCCACATGGAAAAACCATTTATCCAACCCAAGCATGATTAAGAACTAGGAAATATAACACTTGTATATGTTTCTCATGTATTAAGTGCAGCCAAATTCGATTTATTCCTCACATGCACAATAATACAAAATTCTACCAACCACAATTGGACATCGCATTATAGAATTGAACCAAGCAGTTAACTAAACACCAAAACAAATGAATCAAACATTAACTGAGCACCACATTGCACAATATAACATACTCCTAATAGAAGATCAGACACTTAACCAAACCAAGCACGCTTAACAACTTGGAAATATAGCAATTGTATTTGTTTCTCATGTATTTATTACAGCCAAATTCAATTTATTCCTCACATGGCATACAATAACAGAACGCACCCACAACTATTGAACATCGCATTGCAGAATTCAACCAAACAGTTAACTAAACACCACAACACAAATGAACCAAATGTTAACTAAGCACCACATTGCACAATGTATATCCAAACAAAGCATGCTTGACAACTTGGAAATATAGCAATTGTATTCGTTTCTCATGTATTTTGTAAAGATAAATTCGATTTATTTCTCACATAGAAGACAATATAAAATTGTAGCCTGAAGAATTGAACATCACATTTGCAGAATTGAACCAAACAGTTAACTAAAGATGGCAACGAATTAACAAAACAGTTAATAAGTGAGCACCACACTGCACGACATATAGAACATATACACTAGGGCACAGATTGCATATTAAAATTAGATAGCATAATTCACTAGAATTTGTGAAGGAAAGGCAGGAGCAGCACACGCAACGGGTAAACCGAGCATGCTTAACCAACGTAGCTAGCAAATGGCAAGGTGCTCCTCCAAGATCCGGGGGTCGGCACGAATGGAAGCCATCACGAATGGCAGCCATCGCGACCTCATCCACGCGTGCGGCCACGATTTGCTTCTCTACTGCCAAATGCTCCTTGAGATCCTGGCTATACTGCGTGCACCATGGCTTAGGGCGGCGCTTATTTGATGGAGGGATCGGTGATTTGGGTGGAAGGTGTCGCGCCGGCGGTCAGGGCATCTGGGGTGTGGAAGGAGGAGAAGGATGAGGGTCGTGTGTGGATTACCTTCCTGGATAGACGAGGCCGAGCAGCGTGAAGGAGGGTCGCCGGCGAGGAGGTGGCCGATGTCTACTACACAACTTTATTCTTGTAGACACATGTTGGGCCTCCAAGCGCAGAGTTTTGCAGGACAGTAGCAATTTTCCCTCAAGTGGATAACCTAAGGTTTATCAATACGTGAGAGGTGTAGGATGAAGATGGTCTATCTAAAACGACCATGCAAACAAATACAAGAAATCTCTTGTGTCCCCAACACACCCAATACAATGGAGAATTGTATAGGTGCACTAGTTCGGTGAAGAGATGGTGATAAAAATGTAATATGGATGGTAGAAATACATTTTTATAATCTGAATAAATAAAAACAACAAGGTAGCAAATAGTAAACGGGCACAAAAACGGTATTGCAATGCTTAAAAACAAGGCATGGGGTCCATACTTTCGCTAGTGCAACCTCTCAACAATGCTAACATAGTTGGATCATATGATTATCCCTCAAAGTGTAACAAAGAATCACTCCCGAGTTCCTATTAGCGGAGAACAAAATATAGGAATTGTTTGTAGGGTACTGAACTACCTCAAAACTATTCTTTTCGTTCGATCTATTCAAGAGTCCGTACTAAAATAACACGAAGCTATTTTTTTCGTTCGATATATCCTAGAGTCTGTAATAAGATAACACCAAAGCAAGTTCATATTCATAATACTCAATCCACACAAAGAACTATAAAGAGACCCCAAAGTTCCTGTCAGAGAAAAGATAATAAAAACGTGCATCAACCCCTATGCATAGATTACCCCAATATCACTACGGGAATCCGCGAGTTGAATGCGATAACATATATCAAGTGAATCGATAAGATACCCTAATTGTCACCTCAAGTATTCATACCACAAGACATATATCATGTGTTCTCATCTCTGAATATTCAATCCGACAAGACAAAACTTCAAAGGGTAAAGACTCAATTCATCGTAACAAGAGTATAGAGGGGAGAAACATCATATGATCCGACTATATTAACAAAGCCCATGATATAGATCACGAGAGAGAGAGAGAGAGAGAGATCAAACACATAGCTACTGGTACAAACCCTCAGCCCCGAGGGTGGACTACTCCCTCCTCATCGTGGTGGCCACCGGATGATGAAGATGGCCACTGAAGAAGATTCCCCCCTCCGGCAGGGTCTCGAAACGGGTCTAGATTTGTTTTCGGTGGCTACAGAGCCTTATGGCGGTGAAACTTCTGATCTAGGTTAACCCCGAAGGGTTTCGAAATATTTGGGAATTTATAGTGCAAAGAGGGGGTGCGGGAGGCCACCGAGGTGGGCACAACCCACATGTGCGCGCCAGGGCCCTGGTGGGTTGTGCCCCCCTCGGGGCACCCCCAGGTGCAGCTCTGGCCCATTGGGTTCCTTCTGGTCCAAAAAATCTCCGTAAAGTTTCGCGGTGTTTGGACTCCGTTTGATATTGATTTCCTACGATGTAAAAAACAAGGAAAAAAACAGCAACTGGCACTGGGCACTGGGTCAATAGGTTAGTCCCATAAAATGATATAAAGTTGCTATAAAATGATTGTAAAACACCCAAGAATGATAAAATAACAGCATGAATACTTCATAAATTATAGATATGTTGGAGACGTATCAGCATCCCCAAGCTTAATTCCTACTCGTTCTCGAGTAGGTAAATGATAAAAGAAATAATTTATGAAGTGTGAATGCTAGCAAAGTGCATAAGTTTGATCAACGATAATTTCATTCACTTTTCCTAGCATCATAACAACAATTCTTTCTTATGAAACTTCTCATGTTATAGTAGTAACCAATTCACATGTTAAGGTTCAAACAATGAATTCTCTTGAAACCCAACAACCTATGTTCTTAGTCACCAAGCAGTTGCAATTCAATCTTATTCAACAGAGTTTAAGTTAGAGCTCCACATACTCAACCATCATATAGTATTCTATGATTGCTAACACTCACCGCATACACATGAGCAAAACGTTTCAACCGGACACATAGAAAGATAGGGGCTTATTGTTTTGCCTCCCAACGTATTCACCTCAAGGGTGATGTCAACAATAATAACTCATGTTACCCATATTCAAGTGGATATATGTGCCTAGAACTTTCCTCACCACATGATGTTTACCAAAAGATAAAATAAAAAGGAATGGAGAGGAATACTTTGACTCTTTGCATAAAAGTAAATACTAAAAAGTAAAAGATAGGCCCTTCGCAGAGGGAAGTAGGGATTTGTAGAGGTGCCAGAGCTCAAAGAGAAAATTGAGAGATAAAAAAATATTTTGAGAGGCATACTTTACCCACCAACGAAAACGACTTAGAGCTTCCAACACTTTCCATGATAGATATATCATAGGCGGTTCCCAAACAGAAAATAAAGTTTATTCCTTTTTCCACCATACTTTCACTTTCCATGGCTAACCGTATCCACGGGTTCCCTCCATACCAACACTTTCCAAGGAACTTATTATTTGACAACATAAAGTAAATTCATTTTTCATTTCGGGACTAGGCATCCCTAATACCTTTGGCTTACTCTCATGCAATGACAAGTGAATAAACACTCATCGTGAGAATAACACATCTAGCATGGAAAATATTGGCCACCCCTCACCGCCTCGCGAGCAGTACGAGCACACAAAAGAGAAATTTATTTTGAATATTAGAGATGGCACATACAAATTTGCTTAGAATGGCAAAAGAATCCCGCATATAGGTAGATATAGTGGACTCTTGAAAATAAGATTTGGGTTGGGTTTAAGGGTTTTTGGATGCACAAGTAGTATCTCTACTTGGTGCGGAATTTTTGGCTAGCAAAGATGGGGGGCAAGCACCACATGTTGAAGGATTTATGACAATATAACTTCTATGTGAATATGAACAAACATAAACCATTACGTTGTTTTCCTTGTCTAACATCAACAATTTTGCATATAATATTTTGATGGGGGCTCACAATCACAAAATATTTCCATGATAGTGTATTTATATGTGAAAGTTCTCTTCCTTATATTAATTATTCGTGAATTGCTTGTGTGACCAATATTGTGATTGTCAAGCCTCAAAAGATTTCACTTTCTAAACCCAATGTGAAGTTACCGCTAGGCATGATATGATTTCAACTTCATGACATTCAATTTATCCAACAATTTACTCATAGGATATAAGTGAAGCACAAGAGTAAATGACAAGCTACTCCAAAAAGATATAAGTGAAGATCAAATGAGTAGTTAAGTAAATAGATAGCTATGTGTGGACTCTCGCTTATTTAAAACTTTCAGATCTAAGTATTTTATTAAAACAGCAAGAAAAACAAAAATAAAATGACATTCTAAGAATAGCACAACTCATGTGAAGAAGCAAAAAACTTAGGCTCAACCGATACAAATCGATAATTGTTGAAGAAGAAAGGTGGGATGCCTATTGGGGCATCCCCAAGCTTAGATGCTTGAGACTTCTTGAAATATTATCTTGGGATGCCTTGGGCATCCCCAAGCTTGAGCTTTTGTGTCTCCTTAATTCCTCTCATATCACGGTTTTCCTAAATCAGCTTCATCCACACAAAACTCAACAAGAACTCGTGAGATAAGTTAGTATAAACCAATGCAAAAACCTTATCATTCTCTACTGTAGCAAATCATTAAAATTATTATTCAACATTGAATACTAAATGCCTCTGCATATTTAATACTCCTATCCTCAAATAGAATCATTGAACAAGCAAACATATGCAAACAATGCAAACATAACAGCAATATGCCAAAACAGTATAGTCCGTAAAGAATGCAAGAGTATCAATACTTATTCAACTCCAAACATTATGAAAATTTACCACACTGTAGAAAGTTTATCAGAGCTCACTTTGCAAAAAGTTTCAACATTTTATCACATTCTGACTTTTCTAGGGAATTTTTTGCAACAGCGGTAAACTTTCTGTTTTCAAATAGCAGCAAGTATACTTGCAAAATAAGCATGGCAAAGGCTATCATTGCCACTTTTATGGAAATAAAAGATGCAAAACATTATTATAATTAACAGAAAGCAAATCCTAATAAAATAAATTGATGCTCCAAGCAAAACATGTATCATGTGACGAATGAAAACATAGCTCCAAGTGAGGTTACCGATAATGTTGGAGACGGAAGAGGGGATGCCTTCCTGGGCATCCCCAAGATTAGTTGCTTGGATATTCCTTGAATATTTCCTTGGGGGTGCCTTGGGCATCCCCAAGCTTAGGTTCTTGTCACTCCTTATGCTCCTCGTATCTATATCTCACCCAAAACTTGAAAACTTCAATCACACAAAACTTAACGGAACTTTGTGAGATAGGTTAGTATGATAAAGAGCAAACCATTCCACTTTTGGTACTGCCAAAGACAAGATTCATAATTGTTCTCACACAATTCCTACTGTATCATATCATTTCTACAATTTATATTGAGCAATATAAGCAACATTGAGCAACACAGGAAGGGTGAGGCTGATTGGATGGCCCCTCCCACCTCTCCTCCCATCGGCGTCCTAGGTTCTCCGGCGATCTCCCTCTCCAACCAGTAAATCTTGGTCCTTCTCCATGGATCATCTCCGGCGTCCTCTGATCTCTCTCCCTATACCCATCTCCCATGGGTCATCATGGAGGATCAACTCTAGATCTGGATTTTTCTAAAGGAATGGCTTTTGCGGAGGACGTTTTTAGATCTTGTGGGAAATGCATTCATCCCGTGGATGGCACGGGCCATTTTATTATGGTCGTGTTTTTTAGCAGGCACACTTTTCGTCTTGATGATGATTCAGTGGCGGCGGCTTTGGAATCTGCAATTGGAGGATCTGCAATTGGTTTGTCTATTCAACTCATTAAAGACAAGGTATTCTCATTTATTGTCTCATGCAAACGTGTTGGCCTTCTTGTTCTTCAATTAAGATCTTTTGCGTGCCCGCAATTCAAATGTTTCTTCCATCTTTGGGGCAATAGTGGCCCTAATTGGAAACGTAAGTTTCTAATTTGGAAGAAGGAATGTGATGCTGAGTGGATCTTAATCAGTCCCTCTAAGAGGCATGCTTCTCTTGGTTTGATCGTGATGCACAAACCACCATCTAAGTCCACTTTGCGTTCGGGTTCTGGATCAAAAAAGGAAATTTCGTTTGCAACGTTTCAACAATACAATGTTTGCAAGGGGTATATTTATCATGCCTCGCCTGGTATGGTTGATGATGTTGTTCATGCTGGGTATACTATTCTTCCTCATGAACGAGTAATTTTGCCTCCGCCGCCGGTGACTGATCTCCGATGGACGGTGGCCGAGCCACCCATCACTTTCGGAACAGTTAACGTTCCTCAGATTTCTTCGGCAGGGTTTTCTGTGGCAGCGCAAACCACTCTCGATGTCAATCTGCATGTGCATGGGGATGAGCTAGTTGAACCGGCTCCGATTCTGGCCCAAGATGCTTCCCCGGCCCAATCAACAGACCTGGTGATTCCCATGGCCCAGGTTGTTTCCCCGGCCCTATCAAACATGGATTTGTCTGATATATCTCCACCTGGTTTTGGCAACGAGGCGAATATTGATTTCCAACCAACAGATTTATCTGGAGATTCTGCTAATTTAAATGAGTTTATTGATGACATGGTTTTTAATGTGTGGAAATGTCAGAATTCCTTATCCATGGATCATTTAACCAGAGCATGCACTAGCAGGGTCCGTTGCCGTAGATGCTTTCGGTTGGGGCACAGGGCAAAGGGTTGTTCGGATTCTACTCCTTCACCAACTTACAAGTGGGTCCCACGGATCAAATCGGGCGATTCCAGCCCGTCAGCAGGTTTTTCTATGCTCAACGCCTCAATTTCCTCCATAGCTAGTCCCGCTAGGTCTCTGCCCAGTCCCGTCAAGCCTGCCACCGCATCTATTGCACCTCTACCTGCAGAGCCACCACCCATAACGCCTCAACCTCCCTCCTCGTCGTCTGTATCGCCTCCTCCGCCTCATCCATCGCACACTACATCGCCGCCATACTGCGCCACTTCTGATCAGCGCCTCTCTTCTCAGCACCGGCAATGGCGACCTTTGCGTTGGACCCCATGGAGTTTGTCTCGCAAGGCTTCGACATCATCGACGGTGGTGAGCAGCGCCTGCCCCATACCTTCTTCGCGCCTGCGGTGGCTCCAGATCGGCAGCATGAGGACTATGCCATCGCCATCGTCGAGCCAGCTCCTTTACCCGAAGAAATCGCCATCTTTCGAAACATGGTCAGTAATTTTGTTGTCAATGATCTGGGAAGAGCGGTTCTGGATGCCCAACCTTGGATACAAGGAGTTGGGCTTTTTCGTTTCCATAGTGCCTTGGCTCGTCAAGCTCTTGTGGATCATCCACCTTTCAATCTGGGCAATGATAGATTTGTTAGGTTCATCCCGCATGATGAGGGAGTAAATTACAGAGCAACGCAGGGTTTTCACCGTGGATGGGTTATGTTGCTCGGTGTTCCACTGGATTATAGGCGCACACAACACCTTGCGGACGTAATTAGCACCTTTGGTAGATTTCATCATTGGCATCAAGATGATCCCATGCTTGTCTGCTCGCTCGCTTATGTGTCTTTCCCTGCGCCGACTTTGGTTCCTCGCTCTGTGACTTACAGAGGATATGCAGACTTTGGTGGTACTAGGATCTCTTGGTCTGCACCTGTGTACATCCTGTCAGCGGATTTACAGACGTTCTACCAGCAGATGAAGACCCCATGCCCTTCAATGGCAATCCGCACCCCCTCCCTGGCAATTTACACTTTGAAAACCACAATTGGGTTATGCCAGAATTCCCTGAGTTGGGTTGGAATGATGTGCCACAGCCAGTCAATGAGCAGCAAAACAATGATGTGGTTCATGAAGATGTGCAGCATCAGGAAGTTCAGGAAATTCAGTCACAGGAGTCCATTGTTCTGCAACCTTCAAATGATTCAGTTAACAATGTTCACAATGCTGCTGAGGTAGCTCTCTTCCAGCCCCCAATGGGACCACAGCAACCTCCTCTTATGGTTGGGCAAGTTCTCACCATCTATGGACCAGTTTTGCCACCTGTGATGCAGTAGCAGCGTTCGTTTGAGAAGATGTTGCCATTTATATGGTCTTCAAACATTCCCCAGTTTGTTTTCAAGTCTGACATAGGTGCTATACTCAACAAGCATTCCTGTGAAGCTCTCTGCAGTGGCCCAGTTTCCACTCTTAAGCTCCTGCCTGCACCTGACTCCTCAATCAGCTTTGCTCCGGATGTGCCAAATGCTACTGTTAAAAGGCCAGTTGCTCGAGCTCTCTGCTTTGATGATCTGGATGACCCAGTTTCTGAAACCTTTGAATTTTCTGCTGTGCCTGAGGTATCTCTGAAGCGAGCAAGGAAGTCTAAAGCCTCAAGAATTATTGTTGATACTGAGGTTCGGCGTAGTGCACGTCTAAGTGCTCTCCGTGATGGCTACCGCAAAGTTTCTCCCAAGAAGTCTCACACTTTGAAGAAGCGCAAGGCCAGCAACTCCCAGTCTGAAAACAGTTCTTCTGTGCCACCACCAACTGCTATTGAAGATCTCCAACGCATTGGCGCTCGTCTCTGCATTGCACCTGAGAAGATCTCTATGGATAAGCTTGTTGCTGATCCGGCCAAATCCAGCAGCAGGCGGGGTTCTGATGATTAGTTACTTCCTGCAGGGTTCTGGTCTATGGCGAACCGTAATCGCCATTTATCTTTCTTTTCTTGTTGAGAACTATGTTATGCTTTCCTGCTGTGTGGGTCGGTGTAGGTCATTGCGTGGCCTATTTACTATGCTTTTACTTTTGGTTTGTAATGAATTAGACAAGATTTAAGGAGTGGAAGGTGCAATGTTGGAATGTTCATGGCCTCAATACTGAAGCACGCCAGCTTGCAGTTAGGCAGAAGATTGATGAAAGTGGTTGTTCTGTTGTCTGTCTTCAGGAAACTAAATGCATGAAAATGGATCAGCGATTCATTAGGAAGTTTTGCCCGAGGCGTTTTGATAATTTTGTTTACGTACCTTCGGCTGGTGCGTCGGCTGGGATGGTGGTCGTTTGGAATTCATCCTTTTTCATAGATTCTTTAATCGAGTCCAAATCCTATGGGATAATTGTGGAATTTAAATCCAAACATACCTCAGAAACTTGGTCTCTAGTCTCTGTTTATGGCCCGTGTCAAGGCCCTACCCGTGATGAATTTTTTCAATGGTTATATAATCTTGATATTCGGTTTGGTCAGAACTGGCTGCTTTTGGGTGATTTCAACTTCATGAGATCCTTGGAGAACCACAATCTTCCGGGAGGTGATGTTAATGATATCTTCTTGTTTAATGAGATAATTGGTCATTTGGGACTTGTTGAGTTGACAATCAAGGGGCGTCAATATACTTGGTCGAATATGCAAACCTCACCTCTTCTAGAACAGATAGATTGGTTTTTCACTTCGGTTACTTGGACATCAGACCACCCCAACACAATGGTTTTTCCACTTGCACGCACTGCCTCCGACCATGTGCCGTGCGTGGTCTCGATTGCCACTTGTATCACCAAGGCAAAGGTTTTCCTCTTTGAGAATTATTGGGTGGATTTTCCCGGGTTTGCTGACTGTCTTGCTGAAGTTTGGAATAGGCCAGTGGTAAAATCATCGATTGCATTAACAATTTCAGCTAAGTTTAAGTACCTCCGATATGCTCTCAAGAAATGGCATTTAAACCTACCCACAGTCAAAGCTTTAATTGCTGATTGTAATAAAGTAATTATTTTCCTGGATAATCTAGAGGAAATTAGGCCTTTGAGTTGGCCGGAGTTCAATTTTCATAGAATTGTTAAATTGCATCTTGAGGATATCTTACATTGGCAATTTATCTATTGGAAGCAGCGTTGCACGATCAGAAACATAAAAGTTGGAGAAGAGAATTCAAAAAAAATTCATGCCATGGCTACGGAAAGATTCCGTAGGAATACTATCTCCTCGATCAAGTCTGCGGAGGGGGATGTGGTCACGGATCATCAACAGTTGGCGGGAATGTTCTGGGCTGATTTTAATCAGCGAATGGGCCAATCAAAAGGCATTTAGATGGGTTTTGATCTAGACACATTAATTACCGAATTGATGGGCTAGAGGAGTTGTCTTTACCATTCACTGATTCTGAGGTGGATACGGTAATTAAGAATATGCCTACTGATCGTGCTCCCGGACCAGACGGCTTTACTGGGCTTTTCTTAAAGAAATGTTGGCCTATTTTGAAGGAGGACTTTATGAAACTTGTGCAAGAATTCTATGAGGGAAAATGTAATTTGGAGTGTCTCAACACATCTCTTATCACCCTCATCCCGAAGAAGCTAAGCCCTGAATATGTTGGCGATTTTAGGCCCATATCTTTGACTAATACTCGTTGAAAGTTCTTAACCAAGATTTTGGCAAATCGTCTTCAGGGTGTGATCCTGAAATGTATCCACCGCAACCAATATGGGTTTCTACGGTGTCGATCCATACAGGACTGTCTGGCGTGGTGTTTTGAATACATTCACCAATGCAAAGCTTCCAAGAGGCCTATCATTCTTCTTAAACTTGACTTCACAAAGGCGTTTGACACCATTGAGCATGAACTGATTCTTAGGATTTTGAAATGTAAGGGATTTGATGATCGTTGGACAAGTTGGATTGACAGCGTTCTGTCCACAGGCTCCTCTTTGGTTCTTTTGAATGGAGTGCCTGGTAACCACTTTGTTTGTCGATCAGGTGTTCGCCAAGGTGATCCGCTATCTCCCTTACTCTTTGTGATCGCGGTAGACTTACTTCAGTCGGTTGTAAATGAGATGTGCTCCAGGAATATTCTCACCTTGCCAATCCCAACTACATCGATGGACTATCCGATCGTACAGTATGCTGACGATACACTCATCTTTCTTCCTGCTATTGATAGCCAGCTCATTGCATTCAAAGAAATGCTTGAAGTGTTTTCCAAATCAACCGGACTAAGGGTGAATTTCAGTAAGTCCTCTTTGATACCCATCAATATGACTGATGACGAGGGCACGCACGTTGCTGCCTTGCTTGGATGTGATGTTGGTTCCATGCCATTCACTTACCTGGGCCTACCAATGGGTACTTCCCAGACAACAATTTATGATATGTTGCCTTTGGTGGATCGTATTGAGAGACGATTATCTGCATCCTCTTGTCTCTTGAATCAAGGAAGCCGCCTCCAACTATTACGGTATGTCCTTAGTTCTATGCCAATATATTTCTTCTGCACCCTTTCGCTACCGAAGGGTATCTTGAAGCAGATTGAGCGGATTATGCGGCAATGCTTGTGGAGAGGGAACACGGATACACCCCGGCAATCTTTGGCGGCTTGGGACTTGGTATGTCGTCCAAAATCTTTTGGTGGTCTAGGAGTTATGGACTTGAGCGTTCAAAACTATGCATTGCTCATCAAACATCTTTTTAAGTTCTTCAATAAGATGGACGTACCATGGGTATCTCTTATTTGGGACACTTATTACGCCTCTGCACCCCCCCCCCAAGTCACGCAAAACTGCGGTTCTTTCTGGTGGAGAGATGTTTTCAAGCTGTATGATAAGTATTGCAAGTTGGCAGTTCCACTAGTTCGATCGGGGGATACGGTGATTTTCTGGCTTGACCGTTGGCAACTTGGCACCAATACGGTTAGCATGCAACATCAGTTTCCGAGGCTCCACTCCTTTGTGATCGACGACACTCTAACAGTCAAGGATGTTCTGGAGCTACCAGACCCAACTGACAAGCTCCATCTGCCACTGTCTGCTCAGGCCTTTGAGGAGTTTAATCAACTTCATGCATTGCTTACTATGGTTAATCTTCAAGATGGGCAAAATGATGTCTGGAAATGGCCTTCCAGGTCTGGGGAATACCAGTCCAGGATTTATTACTTGTCATGCTTTTCGGACACAGTGGTTGATCCCATATTCAGGTGGATTTGGAAATGTTCTTGTACTCTGAAGTTCAAGGTTTTTGGGTGGCTCCTTTTGATGGATCGCCTAAACACTAGAGACATGATGCAGCGGTGGCATTGGATTATCCAGGATGACACTTGTGTTCTATGTCACTTGGCATCACATGAGGACAGAACCCATCTCTTCTTCGCTTGCAATTTTAGCCAGTGTATCTGGAACTACCTAGGTATTTCATGGAATCCTCAACCAAACCAGACCACTTATGACATGGCTTCTGATGCTAGGAGGGATTTTGGACATCCTTTTTTCTCTAAGATAGTGTTCACTGCCACTTGGAATATTTAGACACAAAGAAATGGGAAGATCTTCAGGAATGAATCACCTTCTTTCAGGGCATGGAGGAGGAATTTTTTGCATGACATTTCTCTTTTAGCACATAGAATCAAATGTAAATATAGGAATAGTCTAATCTCTTGGATAGCTTCCTTACCCTAATCATTTCTTTTGTAGGTATTACTCTCTCCTCGTCTCTCTTAACTTTGTAACTTTGTACACTTTGGCTCTGTGGTTTAATAAAAGACTGTGAGGTTGTTGCCTTGCAGTACATAGTCAAAAAAATATAAGCCATAGAAACTAGAAAACAAGCAAACTATGCATTGAAAACAGAATCTGTCAAAAACAGAACATTTTGTAGTAATCTGTACTCAAACCATACTTCTGCTACTCCAAAAATTTAGAAAATTAGGAAAACCTGAGCAATTAGTATATTAATCTTCTTCAAAAATAGGCAACCCAAATGCACTCTTCTATTAAAAACTAGAATTATTTTCATGAGCGCAAAAGTTTCTGTTTTTCAGCAAGATCAAAGCAACTATCACCCAACAAGATCCTAAAGGCTTTACTTGGCACTTTATTAAAACAAAAGCAATAAAACATGATTCTACAGTAGCATAATCATGTGAACACACAAAAACAGTAGGTAAAAGTGTTGGGTTGTCTCCCAACAAGCGCTTTTCTTTTATGCCTTTTAAGCTAGGCATGATGATTTCAATGATGCTCGCATAAAAGATAAGAATTGAAACATGAAGAGAGCATCATGAAGCATATGACTAGCACATTTAGGTCTAACCAACTTCCTATGCATAGGGATTTTGTGAGCAAACAACTTACGGGAACAAGAATCAACTAGCATAGGAAGGCAAAACAAGTGCAACTTCAAAACAATCAACACATAGAGAAGAAACTTGATATTATTGAGATATGTAAGGGCATAAGTTCCTTTCTCATAATAATTTTCAGAGGCATCATGAATGAATTCAACAATATAACCATCACATACATCACTCTTTTCATGATGCACAAGCATAGAAGATTTATCACTCTTTATGGCATAGATGTCATCATAATAATCATCATAGATAGCAACTTCATTGTCATAGTCAATTGAAACCTCTTCCAAGATAGTGGATGTATCACTAAATAAAGCCATGACCTCTCCAAATCTGCTTTCATCAATATTGTAATAAGATTCAACACCCTCCAAAATAGTGGGATCACTACTACCTAGAGTTGACACTCTTCCAAACCCACTTTCATCAATGTAATCATCATAAATAGGAGGCATGCTATCATCATAATAAATTTTCTTATCGAAAGTAGAAGGAATCAAAGGATCATATTCATTAAGCAAAGCATCCCCAAGCTTAGGACAAGCATTATTTCCAGCAAGTAAATCTTCAAACATATCATACTCATCAAACATAGCATCCCCAAGCTTGTGGTTTTGCATATCATCACAATCATTCTTATCAATAGCATGAATGGCACCAATAGTATAGCAAACATTATTGTCATATTGTTTCAAGCAAGTGCTAAAAGTATTTTCAAGATCATAAGGGATATCATTTTCTTCCCAATCATAATCATCACAACAAGCAATAGGCATAACAATATCATCATCAATATCATCGTCCTCCATCAACATATTTGATTCACTTTCATGAGGCATGATAGTGATGGGAGCAACATTATTTGGGGGAGATACCTTTTTATCTCTCTTCTTTCTTCTTTTCTTCTTCTTCACCACATCACGTGTGGGTTTATTTAATTTTTTAAGCTTCCTATTGATGAGATTGATTGGATAGGAAGCTCCTCTTCATTACCTGATTCATCATAATAAACACTAGGAGGGTTTTGGGAAACATTTTCCCTTTCATTAGTACTCTCTTCATATTCCATTTGTTTTCTTGACTTCAGATATTTGGCAATATAAGGATTCTCAATGCAATTTACCGCACAAAACATATGAATTTCTTATAGATCAAAATCAAGAAATCTCTTGGGATTTGGAAAACCCTTAGTTATACGTTTCATTTATTCATACCCCAAAAGAAGGCTAAGCTCTTTATGATGCTCAAGGGTAATCAAGTTATCACAATGTTTGGATATGATTTGATCATGAAATAAATTGCATTGGAGATTTAAATGACCACGTTCATTGCAAAGTTCACAAGGATGGCGAAAAAAATTACATCTTTCAGCACAAACATCTAGCCTCTCTTGCAACCTTTTTGTTTCTAAATATTTATGCTTCTTACAAAATCTATCTTCCCTTTTTGGTGTGCAAAGGCACTCCCAATTCATTCCGCAAAAAGTGACATGCTTATAAGAAACATTTTTGTCATGACTTGTGTAATCATCATTGGCATTTTGGATATTCAAAGAATTCACACTAACAACATTGCAATCATGCTCATCATTCAAATATTTTGTGCCAAACATTTTATTCACTTCTTCCTCTAACAATTGAGCACAATTTTTCAAACCATCATTTTCAAGAAAGATATTATAAAAATGATCAATAATACAATGCAAGCTAAAAGATTCAATTGCAAAATCTAAAGATATACCTTCATGCACTCACCTCCCCAGCAACGGCGCCAGAAAAGAGCTTGATGTCTACTACACAACTTTATTCTTGTAGACACGTGTTGGGCCTCCAAGCGCAGAGTTTCGTAGGATAATAGCAATTTTACCTTAAGTGGATGACCTAAGGTTTATCAATCCGTGAGAGGTGTAGGATGAAGATGCACTGGTATGCGTCGTTCCTAAACAAACGGTTTTTAACCCCTTTCCGTGATGGCATTTGGAACCATCGCCAAGTGAGTGTGGGCGATAGGGGGGGTCCTTCCCACACGACCCAAAAACCCGTCGGGGATATGCCCTCCTGGCACACACGCTCGGCAAAATGAGGTTGTGTGTGACCGGCAAGCACTCAAATACGGAAATACGTACAGTAGAGCTAAAAAAATACAATTATACGGCGAAATTGTTTCCGGTCGCAAGTACATCCCACACAGTCAGTCCCTGCTAAACATTTCCGTTTGTATGTACATCCCACACAGTCGCTCCGAGGAAATCATTTCCGTTCATAGGTACATCACACACAATTTTTCCCGTTAAATCATTTGCGTTATTGAATGTTTCACACACGGTCCATAGAAGAAACTGTGTGGCAAAGGCTGTCCATCACACATAGTTTTTATTTGGTAAACGTTTGCACAAGGTGGCCTAACGCAAATAGTTTTCAAGAGAAAGTCGTGTGTGATTGTTCATTGATCCAACACGGTTTATTCCTAGAAACTATGTGGGTTGCCTGAGGTCATCGCACACGGTATTTTTTCAACAACTGTTTGCAATAGCAAAACCCAATTAGCAGGCTAATTCGCCATTAGCAAGCTAATTGCCCTATTATTAATAATCCATTTATTAATCTAATCGACATTCATATTAAGCACATAATATATTTCATTTCCATATTAAGGAAGCAAGATTTCATAATTGAAATACATCAGAGTACAACATGATATAGCTTCAGCACTCAGCTACCCCATTACACAACTTCACGAGCACCAAGTTTCACATGCAACATGTAGAACCTTTCAAAATTAGCATCATAGATAGTATATAGACAGATGCATCTCATCTGGAAAACAGCTGAAGCGGAAGGCGAATATTGAGCATTCATTCATGTTGAAGGTCTTTGCTACTTTAGGCCAGTGCATGTGGATGATTGACTGTCCGTCCTTCATCCTCTTCAGGAACACTTCAACGTTGAACCGTGGGTGTTGTATGAAAACCGTCCTCGCCTCCTAACCATAGAGGTGGGTTGAGAGGTAATCTTCAGTGAACTGCTTTGGAAAGGCCTGAAAATAAGAATGTGCATAAATATCTTCTCTATATTGGAAATGGGGCAAAGGAATTAAAAAACGCAAGGTATAATAGTTAGTACCATCTTGTAGTGAAATAATGACTTCTTCATTGTGCAGACAAAGATCTTGTTGTTTTTTGTCGCTAATTTCTTTATCCTAACAATCTTTCTGAGTTTCTTGATTTGATTGATATTCATGGACAACTCATTTCCCCATATGCAACAAGGGTCGAACAGTGGGTCAAAACCTCTGACAGCAGGACCTATGCAAGTCCAAATTGTTAAAAACCAAAATATTAGAATGGTTCCTGCAATTGCACAATAATGTGCTATTAGACAATGGACCATGCACGTGCTAACATCGATTGTAAACCTTAGTGCTTCCCATTGTTTCCCTGCAACACATATAAGGTAGTTAGTCATCAGATTAAGTATTTACTACAGCCAAATTCAATTTATTCCTCACATGGTATACAATAACAGAATGCACCCACAACTATTGAACATCCCATTGCAGAATTGAACCAAACAGTTAACTAAACACCACAACACAAATGAACCAAACGTTAACTGAGCACCACATTGCACAATGTCTAACCAAACCAAGCATGCTTGACAACTTGGAAATGTAGCAATTGTATTCGTTTCTCATGTATTTTCTAAAGATAAATTCGATATATTTCTCACATGGAAGACAATACAAAATTGCAGCCTGAAGAATTGAACATCACATTTGCAGAATTGAACCAAACAGTTAACTGAAGACGACAACTAATTAACAAAACAGTTAATAAGTGAGCACCACACCGCACGACATATAGAACATATACACTAGAGTAACAGATTACATGGTTAAATTAGATAGCACAATTCACTAGAATTTGTGAAGGAAAGGCAGGAGCAGCACACGCAACGGTAAACCGAGCCTGCTTAACCGGCGTAGCTAGCAAATGGCAAGGTGCTCCTCCAAGATCCGGGGGTCGGCACGAATGGCAGCCATCACGACCTCATCCACGCGTGCGGCCGCGATTTGCTTCTCCACTGCCAACTACTATTTGAGATCCTAGCTATACTGCATGCACCGTGGCTTAGGGCCGCTCTTATTTGGTGGAGGGGTCGGTGATTTGGGTGGAAAGTGTCACGCCCGCGCCGGTGGTCGGGGCATGTGGGATGTGGAAGGAGGACAATGAGGTCGGGCATGGATTACCCACCTAGATAGACGAGGCCGAGCAGCGTGAAGGAGGGTCGCCGATGAGGAGGCGGCGCTGCATGCAAGGAGTGAAGGTTTTAACTTGGAAAAGAAGGCGGAAATAGGGGAAATGTAGCTTTTGGTAAGGGGGAGGGGCGGGGAGGTAGATATTTCCGCGGAAGCTGAAAATTTGGAATCGCTTCAGCAAAAAAACTGGCGCGCAAAGTGTCATCAGACACAATCCCTTATTCAGAACTATGTACGATATGTGAACTTCACAAACAATTTAGATAGCTTAACCTGTGTGTGATGAGTTTGAACGTCAAAAATTTTGGTTCGAATTTCCATGGTTACAGTGGTCATCCACGTCATTGCATAATTTGGGTACACAAAGGAGCCTAACTTCTTAATCGAGCAAGTTCAGCAATTAAACAGAGCCAGCTGACCTAAATATTACTCTAACAAATTAAAGACTAGCGCTCTTAATTAAACAAAACAAAGAGTACTACTACGGCTAGTGCTCGTCGATCTTAGCGGCCGCCTCCATGTCCAGCTCGCGCCCGACGGGCTCCTTGGGAAGGGGCTCCATAGCATCCATCGCCCCATACTCGGCAAGCATCTCTCCATCCACGTCCGCCATCTCTTTGGAAAAGACCGCCACGAGCTGGGCATGGGCGGACGTGATTTGGGCTTGGACGGGCTCCGTCGTTACAAGGTATGCGGCAGAGGAATGGACGGCTGCTCGAACACTCTCGGCGATTGCCAGCTATTCGGCTGTGGGTTGCCGACCGTTGTCGGAGAAGCTTCGTTCGATTTGTGCAGTGACCGCTAGGAGCTGGGCGTGGGCGGCCTCGACATGGTCATGGGCGGCCTCCATTAGGGCTAAGGCCGCCGCTGCGGAACAGATAGCTGTTGTGCCGCTCTCGCCAGTTGTTGTCCCCGAGCCAGATGTTGTTGCCGCCACCTGAGAAGCAACATCGGCCGTTTGGGCTGCCATGGCTGCCCGGTCGTAGATTGCGGCCATGCTCATGCACCTTGTTAGCATGCGCATGGCATCTGTGGCCGTGCTCTCGCCGGAGTGGGGCACCGAAGTTGCCCTGACGATGCGGGTCCACGTGCCCATCTTTCACCGGCGACGATTGAACAGTGAAATGATATTTCGGGAGCGAGCTAGTGTGCTTGAGACGCCGGCTATGGGCTGTAGCCGATGCACCTTCTCATGTAAGCCATAGGCGTACTATACACCGACGATGCTCCAGGATATTTTGTGCCACACCTCACACGGTTGGTGATAATAAATTGTGTGCGATCTACTTGATTTTTCATCTTGATTTGAATCACATAATGGGGTCACAGCGGCAATGGATGGTGTTTGAATTGCTAGACCTTTTATCAGAAGTGAACATGCAACTATATGTGTGTCGTAAAAGAATTGGAATTATTCAGGGTTCGTTTGAACATTTTATACATTAAATTGGTTTTCTAGCCATTTCAGGTGCACAATTCAAAATTAAACTACATGCACATGCTCCGGTGCACCAACATGAGTTGTAAAATCATATATGTGTCCATGGGTTTATGCTTATCTCCCATGCAAGAAATGGGGATGAAATTCGAACACCATGGCATCGTGGCTCTCCGGCAAACATCGACATACTTGCTTTTGTAATTCTAATAAATCCAAAATTCTTCCGAAATTCCTGAAACTTGGCATGCTATCATGGAGCGGCATCAACATGTCATGGTAAAATCTTTGCCCCATTTGGGGCAGGTTTGCGTACAAGCTTCTCATAAACCAGAGCTTCTCACACAACAAGTGTAATGGTTTCGGTAGGGAACATTTCACCTTTCTGGACGAAACGATATCCGTTGCCTCTTCTTGATTTCAAATTTTTTCCTAGTGTCAACATAGAACAATAGGAGAGTTGTGTCAATTTTTGGGATTTTTCGGGGTTCGCTTGGACATTTTTATACATTAACTGAGTTTTCTGTGCATTCATCTACATAATTCAAATTTGAACTACAGGCACATGCTCTAATTCATATAAATTAGTTGATAATTCAAATATGTGTCCTTGGTTGCCTGCTTAGGTCCCATGCAAGATATGGGAATGAATGTCAAAAACCCAGCCACCGTCACTCGGCCGCAAACATTGAGATACCTGGTTTTTAGATTCTAGTAAATCCAAAACTCGTCTGAAATTCATGAAACTTGGCATGCTATCATGGAGCGGCATCAACATGCCATGGTAAAATTTTGTCCCATTTGGGGCAGGTTTGGGTATATGTTTCTCACAAAGCAGAGCTTCTCACAACAAGAATGATGGTTTGGGTGGGGAACGTCTCACTTTTGGGGACGAAACAATATCCATTGCCTCTTATTGCTTCCAAAAAATTTCTCATGTCAACGTAGAACAACAGGAGTGTTGTATCAATTTTTGTGATTTTTCGGGGTTCGTTTGGAGATTTTATGCATTAACTAAGTTTTCAATGCATTTATGTTCATAATTCAAACTACATGCACATGCTCTAGTGCATATAAATTGGTTGGAAAATCAAATATGTGTCCTTGGTTGCATGCTTAGGTCTCATGCAAGAAATGGGAATGAATTTCAAACAATAGGGCACCGTTGATTGCCGACAATACATTGAGATGCCTGGTTTTTAAATTCTAGTAAATCTAAAACTCGTCTGAAATTCATGAAACTTGGCATGCTATCATGGAGCGGCATCAACATGTCATGGTAAAAAAATTGTCCCATTTGGGGCAGGTTTGGGTATATGCTTCTCACAAACCAGAGCTTCTCACAAGAAGCATGATGGTTTCGGTATGGAACGTCCCACCTTTGGGGACGAAATGATATCCATTGCCTTTTATTGCTTCCAAAAAATTTCTCGTGTCAACATAGAACAACAGGAGTGTTGTGTCAATTTTTGTGATTTTTCGGGGTTCGTTTGGACATTTTTATGCATTAACTAAGTTTTCAATGCATTTATGTGCATAATTCAAATTTGAACTACATGCACATGCTCCAGTGCATATAAATTGGTTGAAAAATCAAATATGTGTCCTTGGGTGCATGCTTAGGTCCGATGCAAGAAATGGGAATGAATTTCAAACACCAGGGCACTGTTGGTTGCCGGCAAAACATTGAGATGCGTGGTTTTTAAATTCTAGTAAATCCAAAACTCGTCTAGAATTCATGAAACTTGGCATGCTTTCATGGAGCGGCATCAACATGTCATGGTAAAAAATTTGTCCCGTTTGGGGCAGGTCTGGGTGTATGCTTCTCACAAACCAGAGCTTCTCACAACAAGCACGATGGTTTCGGTAGGGAACGTCCCACCTTTGGGGACGAAACGATATCCATTGCCTCTTATTGCTTCCAAAAAATTTCTTGTGTCAACATAGAACAACAAGAGTGTTGTGTCAATTTTTGTGATTTTTGGGGTTCGTTTGGACATTTTTATGCATTAACTGAGTTTTCATTTCATTTATGTGCATAATTCAAATTTGAACTACATGCACATGCTCTAGTGCATATAAATTGGTTGAATAATCAAGTCTGTGTCCTTGGGTGCATGCTTAGGTCCCATGCAAGAAATGGGAATGAATTTCAAACACCAGGGCACCGTTGATTTCCGGCTAAACATTGAGATGCCTGGTTTTTAAATTCTAGTAAATCCAAAACTCGTCTAAAATTCATGAAACTTGGCATGCTATCATGGAATCTCACCCAACATGATGTGGTATTTTTCGTGTCCATTTTTAGAGAAGGCGCACTCAAATAATGATAGCCAACAAAGGCATTTTGAAAAATAGCTGCCACTTTAATATCTCAAACGTTTGTATAGTTCAAACCGTGTGTGTTCTGTTAACCATTCACGTCACGCCACATGTCTTGGTTTTAATGGTTGTAGGAGGTGCTGTGCAGACAGCTGCTTGACTTTGACTGAACGGGAGGCGTGCAAGCGTAGTCCGGTGCGCAGGCTGACCGAGAGGAGTGCAAGCTATCCTCGAATGCGCAGGCTCACGAGAAGCGTGCGAGCTATACGCTCCGCAGGCTCACTGGGAAGCGAGCCCTTTGACTTCCATGGCCGCCCGCCTTCCTCCCCGTGCGCGCGCCCCCCTCAGCGGCATGGGACATTGCCGTCGAATGCTACCTCTCAGTGCCACCAGCTGCCGTCCTCCTGCCCCCTGCCTGTCGACCCCAGGACAACATGATGCAAAGTGAGAGCAGGATTTGTGCATCTCTTCAACGCAAACGGTTCTTTTGGATGACCCATGTGCAACCACTTACAAACAATTTGGTGCGATTTGCATCTATCATATTGGGTATGTTACCATTTGTCAAACTAGAAAGATTGACATTTGTTGATCTAGTAACATTGCCATTTGTCAACCTTGTAACACTGCGATTTGTCAAAATTTGAAGCTAAAAAGCACTAGCAGTATCTAATTTTTGCAACTAAAATTCAGTAATTAAGCATAGATTTCATTCATAAATTAAGCATTCGTTCATAATTTATATAAACAGTTCAACTCGACAGCTGAACTGACCAAACTTTTCTCCAATTATTGTCAACCACGTACTGAAATAGCTAGTTCAATATATGTACTAGCTAATTTTAAGTACATTGTACAGTTCCACCACATCTATAGTCAGATGAACTGAACAAAATAGCCCCTAAATACTACTACTACAGCGGAGGGGCTTTGTACTACTTCTGGCTGCCTCTCCTCTGTCGAGCACGCTCAGTAAGAGGAGGAGGAGGAGGAGCCTACAGACGAGCTCGGCAACCGCAATACGGTGCCTGCCGCTGTTGTAGCTTCAGCGACGCTCACCTCGAATGCCCTCTGTTGCTCCAGATGACCCCTCTTGAAGCGGTGGTTCTCCTCGTAGATCTCCTGATTCCTCGCCTCTAAGGTAGCGTGTGTCGCGGCCACGGTGGCAGTAAGGCTCCTTGCGTGCTCGACGAGGCGCTCCTCCTCCTCCCGCAGGAACTCGGTGTAGCGTGCAAGGTCGCTGACGCACGTGCAGGCATCCACCTCGCCTCCCGCCTTCGGGCGGCGGTGGCAGAGCGGGTGATGACCCCGGCGGTCGACGGTGCACTGGTGGCCACGGCGGCCGATGAAGTGGTGGCGGCCATGACCACCACCTCCCGCCTTCGGGCCGTGGTGGCGGAGCAGGTGATGGCCACGGTGGCCGACAGTGGGGTGCCGACCACGATGGCCACCTCCCGCCTTCGGGCCACGGCGGCGGAGCGGGCAATGCCCCTGGCTTTCGACGGTGGTGTGGCGGCAACGGCGGCCAGCAACAGCTGCCGACGGGCACCGGCGGTGGAGCATGTGGTGGGTGTTCCGCGCACACCCAATAGGGACACCTCGCGCACTACACTACGCCGGGGACTACACTGCTACCGTGGTGTAGCCTCCTAGCTGGAGCTGTCCTCTGATGACGGCGGACTGGCCGAGCAACGATGATGGACCGGTGCCATTGGCGATTGTGGGAGAAGCAGACGAGATAAGCTACACGAAGGGAGCGGAAAATGCGACACGGGACTAGCCGGTCGTGAGGGTTTTTATAGCAAGCCGGTAAGCATTGGGATTTTGGGGGATTTCACCAAGTCGTGCGGGATGCTTGTGCGAGAACCTGCGAGGTTGCGCGGGAACAGGCTCACCGACGATTCATTGGCGCCACCGTTTGGCCAAAAGAACGCCCCCGCGTGCTGCGCAAGCTTGCGTTGTAAGCCGTCTGCGGCAGCGGGGTGACAAGACGTGCGAGAAGAGAACGAAAGGCCACGTACACATACGGTTAATAAAATACATTTGCGATTTAATTACCTACTATATCCCCGTTATGGTTTATAAGTATGATTTAACTAATAAAATATGAATGCATGTCACCACAGATTATATAGTTGGATTCGTATTTAAACATAGTTTCCAATTGTCTAATTTTTATAACACACATTAACATTTTGTTGGTTAAATTTGAGGGCAAAGTATGGCACAGAATATAAAGGGGACTATAGACTAGACGGAGGTGGTAGCACACGACCGCTCTCTAAGCAGCGACGCAACTGTCGGCCGGCTTGTAGGCGACCATTTCTAGCATGTGCAACTACTCTATGCGTGTGGTTGCTTGCGGTTCAGGCGACCGCGGCGCACTCTGCTCGCGTCCCACCGCGCGTTCTCTGCTCTCGCGTCCCTTTTGGTGCTCTGCCCTCGTCCCTCCACGCGCGCTGCCAGTGTTTGGAGCCGGCACACGATCACGCATGTTCGTGTGCATGCGGTTGCACCGGGCGCGGCGCGACGATGCAGTTACCCACTGCAAAAACAGCCATGCGGACGCACTGAGAATCCAAGCTGCCCGACCCCCTTTTATTCCTGCGGCCATTTACCTTCATCTCTCGTCTCACACCACAAAATAAGCACACCCATGAGGACACATACATAGAGGACATCCAACAGTTCCAATGGCGCTCCCCGTGGCTTCAATGGCGCTCTCGGCGGCCGACGACGACAACGGCGGGTAGTTCACAACGCAACACGTCGTGGACACCCACGTGAGGGGGAATGCTCTCTCGGTGGTGTACACGAACGATCCGGTGTCGGTGGAGAGCTCCATCCAAACTATGGAGCAGTACCTTGTCGAGGTCAAGTACCAAGTGGTCGGCATCGACCTCGAGTACACCATGGGTCATGCCGGGCACGATCAGAAGGTTGTCGTCGCCCAGTTGTGCGTGCGACATGATGTTCTCGTCTACCACTACCATCTGGCCGCAACGCCTTGCGAGTGTTTCTCTAGGTTTATCAACAGCTCCGACTACAGTTTCGCTGTGGTGGACACCACCAACGATCTAAAAGCGCTCAAGGTTTCGGGCTTGAAATGCCTGAATCTTGTCAACATCCAACGCCACTACAAGGTCTGGGGCAGCGATAAAAACAAACTGAACTACCTGGTTGACCTCGCCTCTGCCATCATCGACCCCTACTACATGAAGATGAAGAATGAGAGCAATAAGGATAGGAACGCCTAGCACAGTGTGTGGCATAAGAGACTGGACGAACAACATGTCAAGTACACGGCCATGGACGCGTACACAAGATACGAGATGTACAGGCGGACCATTGACATGAGGAACTATCTTCTTCCTGACCCAGACGAGGGATCGAGCCACATAGCAGTGGTGGGAGTGTCGCAAGAAGTAGATGACGAGACAATCATTTCTCCTACTTTAGAATGCATGCAATTGTTTATTGAGGTGTGTGCGTATGATCTGTATAGTCACTTATGTAATTGTATGTTTATTTTAGTTATATATACATGTTATTTTACTGTAGACAGAGGAAATCTCATGGCTTATTAGCAGCAATCGTCTGTGTTATTATTGGTCTTTGCACACATTTCTGATTACGGACCCGTTTGCCGCGTATCACACACATCTTGTTCAGTTGAACCGTTTCCATTGTGTTGCCTAATCACACACAGCTCATCCTAGTGAACCATATGCTATATATCGCACATGCCTTCATCTGGCTGCCCGTTTCTTTTGTTCCTACTCATACCAAACAGTTAATTGAACTGAACCATATGCCCTACATCACACATGCAACTTAAATTTGAACCGTGTTTGACGCATCCATCATCGCAAACGTTTTGCACCTTTTTGATGGTCTTTTTACACCCCCGTTTGCGATTATGGAATCACACACAGTTTCGTCGAAGGGTCTCTGATCGTAGTGTCGCGTTTGGACCATCCTGCAGTAGTGATGGTCTCTCTCAAATGACCCTGCAACCAAATACAAGAAATCTCTTGTGTCCCCAACACACCAATACAATGGCAACTTGTATAGTTACACTAGTTCGACGAATAGATGGTGATAAAAGTGCAATATGGATGGTAGAAATATATCTTTATAATCTAAATAAATAAAAACAACGAGGTAGAAAATAGTAAATAGGCACAAAAACGGTATTGCAATGCTTATAAGCAAGGCCTAGGGTCTGTACTTTCACTAGTGCAACCTCTCAATAATGCTAACATAGTTGGATCATATGATTATGCCTCAAAGTGTAACAAAGAATCACTCCCGAGTTCCTATTAGCAGGGAACAAAAGATAGGAATTGTTTGTAGGGTACTAAACCACCACAAAACTATTCTTACCATTCGATCTATTCAAGAGTCGGTACTAAATAACACAAAGCTATTTTTCCGTTCGATCTATCCTAGAGTCCGTACTAAGATAACACCGAAGCAAGTTCATATTCATAATACTCAATCCACACAAAGAACTATAAAGAGACCCCCAAAGTTTTCGTCGTTGAAAAGATAATAAAAACGTGCATCAACCCCTATGCATAGATTACCCTAATATCACCGTGGGAATCCGTGAGTTGAATGCCATAACATATATCAAGTGAATCAATAAGATACCCCAATTGTCACCTCAAGTACTCATGCCGCAAGACATATATCATGTGTTCTCGTCTCTGAATATTCAATCCGACAAGACAAAACTTCAAAGGGTAAAGATTCAATTCATCACAATAAGAGTATAAATGGGAGAAACATCATATGATCTGACTATATTAACAAAGCCCATGATATAGATCACGAGAGAGAGAGAGAGATCAAAACATAGCTACTGGTACAAACCCTCAGTCCCGAGGGTGGACTACTCCCTCCTCATCATGGTGGCCGCTGGGATGATGAATATGGCCACCGGAGATGATTCCCCCCTCCGGCAGGGTACCAGAATGGGTCTAGATTGGTTTACGGTGGCTACGTAGCCCTACGGCGGCAGAACTTCTGATCTAGGTTAACCTCGAAGGGTTTCGCAATATTTGGGAATTTATAGTGCAAAGAGGGGGTGCGGGAGGCCACCGAGGTGGGCACAACCCACCTGGGCACGTCAGGGAGACCTAGCCGCCCTGGTGGGTTGTGCCCTCCTCGGGGCACCCCCGAGGTGTAGCTCTAGCCCATTGGGTTCCTTCTGGTCCAATAGAAAATCTCCGTAATGTTTCGCGGTGTTTGGACTCTATTTGGTATTGATTTTCTGCTATGTAAAAACAAGAAAAAAATAGCAACTGGCACTGGGTCAATAGGTTAGTCCAAAAAATGATATAAAGTTGCTATAAAATGATTGTAAAACACCCAAGAATGATAAAATAACAACATGAATACTTCATAAATTATAGATACGTTGGAGACGTATCAGCGGCGCTACAAGCAAGGAGTGAAGGTTTCAACTTGGAAAGAAAGGCGGAAACAGGGGAAATGTGGCTTTTGGTAAGGGGAGGGGCGGGGAGGTAGTTATTTCTGCGGAAGCCGAAAATTTGGAAGCGCTTCAACGAAAAAACTAGCGCGCAAAATGTCATCAGACGCGGTCGCTTATTTGAAACTGTGTACGATGTGTGAGCATCACAAACGATTCAGATAGCTTAACTCGTGTGTGATGACTTTGAACGTCAAAATTTTTGGTTCGATTTTCCCTGATTACAGTGGTCATCCACGTCATTGCATAATTTGGGTACACAAAGGAGACTACAGCACACCCACACTTCTTAATCGAGCAAGTTCAGTAATTAAACAGAGCTAGCTGACCTAAACATTACTCTAAAAAATTAAAGACCGGCGCTCTTAATTAAACAAAACAAAGAATAATACTACGACTGGTGCTCGTCGATCTCCGCCGCCGCCTCCATGTCCAGCTCGCGCCCAACGGTCTCCTAGGGAAGGGGCTCCATGGCATCCATCGCACCATACTCGGCAAGCATCTCGCCATTCGCATCCGCCATCTCTTTGGAAAAGGCCGCCACGAGATGGGTGTGGGCGGCCGCGATCTGGGCTAGGACGGGCTCCGTCGTTGCAAGGTATGCGGCGGAGGAACGGACGGCTGCTCAAACGCTCTCGGCGATTGCCAACTCTTCGGTCGTGGGTTGCCGACCGTTGTCGGAGAAGCTTCATTCGATTCGTGCGGTGACCGCCACGAGCTGGGTGTGGGCGGCCTCGACATGGTCGTGGGCGGCCTCCATCAGGGCTAAGGCCGCCGCTGCGGAACGGACAATGTTTGTGCCGCTCTCGCCAGTTGCTATCCCTGAGGCAGATGTTGCTGTCGCCAGCTGAGAAGCAACAACGGCCGTTTGGGCTGCCTTGGCCGCCCAGTCGCAGATTGCGGCTGTGCTCATGCACCTTGTTAGCACGCGCATGGCGGCTGCGGACGCGCTCTTGATACGTCTCCAACGTATCTATATTTTTTTATTGTTCCATGCTATTATATTATCTATTTTGGATGTTTATGGGCTTTATTAAACACTTGTATATTACTTTTGGGACTAACCTATTACCCAGAGCCGAGTACCAGTTTCTGTTTTTCCCTTGTTTCAGTGTTTCGTAGAAAAGGAATATCAAATAGAGTCCAAACGGAATGAAACCTTCGAGAGTGTGATTTTTGGAACGAACGTGATCTAGGAGACCTGGAGTTGAAGTCAAGGAAGCTTCGAGGTGGCCACGAGGCAGGGAGGCGCGCCTACCCCCCTGGGCGCCCCCACCCTTGTGGGCCCCTCGTGGCTCCCCTGACCGACTTCTTTCGCCTATATATATATATCCATATACCCTAAAAACATCGGAGAGCACAATAGATCGGGAGTTCCACCGCCGCAAGCCTCTGTTGCCACCTAAAACCAATCTAGACCCGTTCTGGCACCCTGCCGGAGGGGGGGAATCCCTCTCAGGTGGCCATCTTCATCATCACGGTGCTCTCCATGACGAGGAGGGAGTAGTCCACCCTCGGGGCTAAGGGTATGTACCAGTAGCTATGTGTTTGATCTCTCTCTCTCGTGTTCTTGAGTCGGCACGATCTTGATGTATCGCGAGCTTTGCTATTATATTCAGATCTTATGATGTTTCTCCCCCTCTACTCTCTTGTGATGGATTGAGTTTTCCCTTTGAAGTTATCTTACCGGATTAAGTCTTTAAGGATTTGAGAACACTTGATGTATGGCTTGCACGTGCTTATCTGTGGTGACAATGGGATATCATGTGATCCACTTGATGTATGTTTTGGTGATCAACTTGCGAGTTCCGTGACTTCGTGAACTTATGCATAGGGGTTGGCACACGTTTTCATCTTGACTCTTCGGTAGAAACTTTGGGGCACTCTTTGAAGTTCTTTGTGTTGGTTGAATAAATGAATCTGAGATTGTGTGATGCATATCGTATAATCATACCCATAGATACTTGAGGTGACATTGGAGTATCTAGGTGACATTAGGGTTTTGTTGATTTGTGTCTTAAGGTGTTATTCTAGTACGAACTCTAGGATAGATTGAGCGGAAAGAATAGCTTCATGTTATTTTACTATGGACTCTTGAATAGATCGATCAGAAAGGATAACTTTGAGGTGGTTTCGTACCCTACCATAATCTCTTCGTTTGTTCTCCGCTATTAGTGACTTTGGAGTGACTCTTTGTTGCATGTTGAGGGATAGTTATATGATCCAATTATCTTATTATTGTTGAGAGAACTTGCACTAGTGAAAGTATGAATCCTAGGCCTTGTTTCCTAGCATTGCATACCGTTTACGCTCACTTTTACCACTTGCTACCTTGCTGTTTTTATATTTTTAGATTACAAAAACCTATATCTACCATCCATATTGCACTTGTATCACCATCTCTTCGCCGAACTAGTGCACCTATACAATTTACCATTGTATTGGGTGTGTTGGGGACACAAGAGACTCTTTGTTATTTGGTTGCAGGGTTGCTTGAGAGAGACCATCTTCATCCTACGCCTCCCACGGATTGATAAACCTTAGGTCATTCACTTGAGGGAAATTTGCTACTGTCCTACAAACCTGTGCACTTGGAGGCCCAACAACGTCTACAAGAAGAAGGTTGTGTAGTAGACATCAAGCTCTTTTCTGGCGCCGTTGCCAGGGAGGTTAGCGCTTGAAGGTATATCTTTAGATCTTGCAATCAAATCTTTTTGTTTCTTGTTTTAGCACTAGTTTAGTTTATAAAAGAAAACTACAAAAAATGGAATTGAGTTTGCCTCATACGCTTCATCTTTTTAATATCTTTCATGAGAATGATGGAAAAGAAAATTATGCTCAAATGCTAGAAGAAGAAGTCTATAGAATGTTTGGCATGAAATCTTTGAATGATGAGCATGATTGCAATGTTGTTAGTATGAATTCCTTGAATATCCATGATGCTAATGATATGCAAAGCCACAAGCTTGGGGATGCTATGTTTGATGAAGATGATATTTTTTGTCCCCCAAGTTTTGATGAGAAAATTTATTATGATGAAAGCATGCCTCCTATTTATGATGATTATAATTATAAAAGTGGATTTGGAGAGGTGATGTCTACTACACAACCTTCTTCTTGTAGACGTTGTTGGGCCTCCAAGTGCAGAGGTTTGTAGGACAATAGCAAATTTCCCTCAAGTGGATGACCTAAGGTTTATCAATCCGTGGGAGGCGTAGGATGAAGATGGTCTCTCTCAAACAACCCTGCAACCAAATAACAAAGAGTCTCTTGTGTCCCCAACACACCCAATACAATGGTAAATTTTATAGGTGCACTAGTTCGGCGAAGAGATGGTGATACAAGTGCAATATGGATGGTAGATATAGGTTTTTGTAATCTGAAAATATAAAAACAGCAAGGTAACTAATGATAAAAGTGAGTGTAAACGGTATTGCAATGCTAGGAAACAAGGCCTAGGGTTCATACTTTCGCTAGTGCAAGTTCTCTCAACAATAATAACATAATTGGATCATATAAATATCCCTCAACATGCAACAGAGAGTCACTCCAAAGTCACTAATAGGGGAGAACAAACGAAGAGATTATGGTAGGGACGTAGGGTACGAAACCACCTCAAAGTTATCCTTTCTGATCGATCTATTCAAGAGTCTGTAGTAAAATAACATGAAGCTATTCTTTCCGTTCAATCTATCCTAGACTTCATACTAGAATAACACCTTAAGAAACAAATCAACCAAAACCCTAATGTCACCAAGATACTCCAATGTCACCTCAAGTATCCGTGGGTATGATTATACGATATGCATCACACAATCTCAGATTCATCCATTCAAACCAACACAAAGTACTTCAAAGAGTGCCCCAAAGATTCTACCGGAGAGTCAAGACGAAAACGTGTGCCAACCCCTATGCATAGGTTCATGGGCGGAACCAGCAAGTTGATCACCAAAACATACATCAAGTGGATCAATAGAATACCCCATTGTCACCACGGGTATCCCACGCAAGCCATACATCAAGTGTTCTCAAATCCTTAAAGACTCAATCCGATAAGATAACTTCAAAGGGAAAACTCAATCCACTACAAGAGAGTAGAGGGGGAGAAACATCATAAGATCCAACTATAATAGCAAAGCTCGCGATACATCAAGATCGTACCACCTCAAGCACACGAGAGAGAGAGGGCGAGAGAGAGAGAGATCAAACACATAGCTACTGGTACATACCCTCAGCCCCGAGGGAGAACTACTCCCTCCTCGTCATGGAGAGCACCGGGATGATGAAGATGGCCACCGGAGAGGGATTCCCCCTCCAGCAGGGTGTCGGAACGGGTCTAGATTGGTTTTCGGTGGCTACGGAGGCTTCTGGCGGTAGAACTCCTGATCTATTGTGCTCCCCGAAGTTTTTAGGGTATATGGGTATATATATAGGAGGAAGAAGTACGTCGGTGGATCTTCGGGCTGTCCACGAGGCAGGGGGCGCGCCCAAGGGGGGTGGGCGCGCCCCCACCCTCGTGGGCAGCCCGGGACTCTCCTGGTCCATCTCCGATATGCCATGGGCTTCTTCTGGTCCAAAAATAAGTTCCGTGAAGTTTCAGGTCAATTGGACTCCGTTTGATTTTCCTTTTCTGTGATACTCTAAAACAAGGAAAAAGAGAAACTAACACTGGGCTCTAGGTTAATAGGTTAATCCCAAAAATAATATAAAAGTGCATAATAAAGCCAATAAACATCCAAAATAGATAATATAATAGCATGGAACAATCAAAAATTATAGATACGTTGGAGACGTATCAAGAGGTCATGACTTTATTTAGTAATGATTCCACTACCTTGGAAGAGGTTTCAATCGATTATGATGAGAACAAAGTTGCTACTTATGATAATTATTGTGATGATACATATGCTATAAAAAGTAGTGATGATTATTTTTATAAAACTTGTCATGATTTTGATTACCCTTTTTCTAAACCTTACTCTTTTAATGTGGAAACAATTTATAGTATTCAAGTATCTTATGATACTCCCACTATTCTGAATGAGAAGAATTTTGCTTATGTGGACAGTAGTAAATTTTCTATGCTTGTAGATCATGAAAAGAATGCTCTATGTGATGGTTATATTGTTGAATTAATTCATGATGCTACTGAAAATTATTATGAGGGGGGAATATATGCTTGTAGGAATTGCAATAATATCAAGTTTCCTCTCTATGTGCTTAAAATTTTGAAGTTATGCTTGTTTTACCTTCCTATGCAAGTTGATTCTTGTTCCCACAAGTTGTTTTCTCACAAAATCCCTATGCATAGGAAGTGGGTTAGACTTAAATGTGCTAGTCATATTCTTATTTATGCTCTCTTTATGTTTCAATTCTTATCTTTTATGTGAGCATCATTGAAATCATCATGCCTAGCTAGGGGCGTTAAACGTTAGCACTTGTTGGGAGGCAACCCAATTTTATTCTTGTTCCTTGCTTCTCCTGTTTAGTAATAAATAATTCATCTAGCCTCTGGTTAGAAGTGGTTTTATGTTTTAATTAGTGTTTGTGCCAAGTAAAGCCTTTGGGATCTTCTTGGGTGATTGTTATTTGATCTTGCTGTAAAAAACAGAAAGTATGTGCTCACGAGAATAATTTTCATTTTTTACCAGAGAGTGATAAAATAACAATTCCACTTGCAGTATATTACTGTTAAGTTTTGTGTTGTGAAGTTTTCAAGTTTTGGGTAAAGATTCGATGGACTATGGAATAAGGAGTGGAAAGAGCCTAAGCTTGGGGATGCCCAAGGCATCCCAAGGTAATATTCAAGGACAACCAAGAGCCTAAGCTTGGGGATGCCCCGGAAGGCATCCCCTCTTTCGTCTTCGTTCATCGGTAACTTTACTTGGAGCTATATTTTTATTCACCACATGATATGTGTTTTGCTTGGAGCGTTAATTTTTTTTGTTAAGATTTGATTTCTGTTATTTAGAACAATGTTTTTCATCTTTTATTTCAGTAAAAGTGGCATTGATAGCCTTTACTATGCCTATTTTACAAATCCACATGTTGCTGTTTGAAAACAGAAAGTTTACCGCTGTTGCAAAAGTTACCTAGAAAAGTCAGAATGTGATAAAATTTTGAAACCTTTTGCATAATAAGCTCTGATAAATTTAATACATTGAAAATTTTCTTTCATATTTTTTGGAGGTCAGGAAGTATGTATCTTGCTGCACTCTTTACAGACTGTCCTGTTTAGGCAGATTGCTGTTATGTTTGCATTGTTTGCATATGTTTGCTTCTTTAATGATTCTATTTGAGGATAGGACTATTAAATATGCAGAGGCATTTAGTATGCAATGTTGAATAATAATTTTAGTGATTTTCTACAGTAGAGTATGATAAGATTTTTGTATTGGTTTATACTAACTTATCTTACGAGTCCTTGTTGAGTTTTGTGTGGATGAAGCTTTTGAGATTTAGGGAGACCGTGATATGAGAGGAATTAAGGAGACAAAAAAGCTCAAGCTTGGGGATGCCCAATGCATCCCAAGATAATATTTTAATAAGTCTCAAGCGTCTAAGCTTGGGGATGCCCCGGTTGGCATCCCACCTTTCTTCTTCAACAACTATCGGTTAGTTTCGGTTGATCCGAAGTTTTTGCTTATTCACATGATGTTTTCCATTCTTAAAATGTTATTTTACTTTGTTTTGATTGCTGTTTGAATAAAATATCAAGATCTGAAATTATTAAATGGGATAGTCTTCACAATAGTTGCATAATGATTCAACTACTCACTGATCTTCACTTATATCTTTTGGAGTAGTTTTCATTTGCTCTAGTGCTTCACTTATATCTTCTAGAGCATGGTGGTGGTTTTATTCTATAGAAATAACTTATCTCTCATGCTTCACTTATATTATTTTGAGAGTCCTTTAGAACACCATGGTAATTTTCTTTTGATATAATAAAAAACTTTCATATAAGTGCATTGAATACTAAGAGAAGTTTGATACTTGATGATTGTTTTGAGATATGGAGATAGTGATATTAAAGTTGTGCTAGTTGAGTAGTTGTGAATTTGAGGAATACTTGTGTTGAAGTTTGCATGTCCCGTAGCATGCACATATGGTAAACGTTGTGTAACAAATTTGAAACATGAGGTGTTATTTGATTGTCTTCCTTATGAGTGGCGGTCGGGGACGAGCGATGGTCTTTTCCTATCAATCTATCCCCCTACGAGCATGCGCGTAATGCTTGGTTTTTGATGACTTGTAGATTTTTGCAAGAAGTATGTGAGTTCTTTATGACTAATGTTGAGTCCATGGATTATACGCACTCTCACCCTTCCATCATTGCTAGCCTCTTCGGTACCGTGCATTGCCCTTTCTCACCTTGAGAGTTGGTGCAAACTTCGCCGGTGCATCCAAACCCCGTGATATGATACGCTCTATCACACATAAACTGTGACGCCCCCGACTCGATCATACACTAATCATACACGTAAACATGTATGATCAAGATCAGGGACTCGCGGGAAGATATCACAACACAACTCTACAAATAAAAAAAGTCATACAAGCATCATATTACAAGCCAAGGGCCTCGAAGTCTCGAATACAAGAGCTTGATCATAGACGAGTCAGCGGAAGCAACAATATCTGAGTACAGACATAAGTTAAACAAGTTTGCCTTAAGAAGGCTAGCACAAACTGGAATACAAATCGAAAGAGGCGCAGGCCTCCTGCCAGGGATCCTCCTAAACTACTCCTAGTCGTCGTTAGCAGGCTGCACGTAGTAGTAGGCACCTCCCGAGTAGTAATAGTCATCGTCGACGGTGGCGTCTGGCTCCTGGGCTCCAACGTCTAGTCGCAGCAATCAGGTATAGAAAGGGGGAAAAGAGGGAGCAAAGCAACCGTGAGTACTCATCCAAAGTACTCGCAAGCAAGGAGCTACACTACATATGTATGCATTGGTATCAAATGGAATGAGGGTATCATATGTGGACTGAACTGTAGAATGCCGGAATAAGAGAGGGATAGCTAGTCCTATCAAAGACTACGCTTCTGGTAACCTCCATCTTGCAGCAGGAGAAGAGAGTAGATGGTAAGTTCACCAAGTAGCATCACATAGCATAATCCTAACCGATGATCCTCTCCTCGTCGCCCTGTGAGAAAGCGACCACCGGTTGTATCTGGCACTTGGAAGGGTGAGTTTTATTAAGTATCTTGTTCTAGTTGTCATAAGGTCAAGGTACAACTCCAAGTTGTCCTGTTATCGAAGATCACGGCTATTCGAATAGATTAACTTCCCTGCAGGGCTGCACCACATAACCCAACACGCTCGATCCCATTTGGCCGGACACACTTTCCTGGGTCATGCCTGGCCTCGGAAGATCAACACTTCGCAGCCCTACCTAGGCACAACAGAGAGGTCAGCACGCCGATCTAAATCCTATGGCACAGGGGTCTGGGCCCATTGCCCATTGCACACCTGCATGTTGCGAGGGCGGCCGGAAGCAGACCTAGCCTAGCAGGTGTTCCAGTCCAATCCGGCGCATGCCGCTCAGTCGCTAACGTCACGAAGGCTTTGGCTGATACCACGACGTCGAGTGCCCATAACTGTCCCCACGTAGATGGTTAGTGTGTATAGGCCAGTAGCCAGACTCAAATCAAATACCAAGATCTCGTTAAGCGTGTTATTATGAAATAACCGCGAACGCCGACCAGGGCCAGGCCCACCTCTCTCCTAGGTGGTCACAACCTGCCCTATCGCTTCGCCACAAAGATCCACACAGAGGGCACTCGGGAAAGTATGTCCTCCCAGCCCCCAATCCGCGAATCAACCACATGTACTCCTCGAGCCAACCTGACTTTAGTCACCACATGTATCATGTATAAAGTATATAGTATATACCCGTGATCACCTCCCGAGTGATCACGGCCTGATAGTATAGCATGGCAGACGGACAAGAATGTAGGGCCACTGATGATAAACTAGCATCCTATACTAAGCATTAGGATTGCAGATAAAGGTAACAACAGTAGTAGCAAGGACAGGCTATGCATCAGGATAGGATTATCGGAAAGCAATAACATGCTACACTACTCTAATGCAAGCAGTATAGAGAAGAGTAGGCGATATCTGGTAATCAGGGGGGGGGGCTTGCCTGGTTGCTCTGGCAAGAAGGAGGGGTCGTCAACACCGTAGTCGTACTGGGTAGCAGCGGCGTCGGTCTCTGTGTCTAGAGAGAGAAGAGGGGGAAGAAACAATAAATATAATGCAAACAAATGCATGACGATGCATGACATGACAAGTAGCGGTGCTAGGGGTGCCCTAACGCGGTAAGAGGTGGTACCGGTGAAGGGGGGAAACATCCGGGAAAATATCCCCAGTGTTTCGCGTTTTTGGACAGATGAACCGGAAGGGGGAAGTTGCGTGTTCGCTATGCTAGGGATGCGTGGCGGACGAACGGGCTGCGTATCCGGATTTGTCTCGTGGTTCTGAGCAACTTTCATGTACACACATTTTCCTTTCGAGCTACGGTTTATTTTATATTAATTTTCAAAGTTTTAATCATTTTCTGGAATTATTTATATCTCAAAAATAAACAAGAAAAAGGCTATGGGTACCCAGAAGTGTACCCAGCCAGTGTAAGGCAGTGCGGGCCAATTGACTGGGTCAACTGCCCAGTCATCATTGACTGGTCAAACTGAAAAGTGGTGGTGGGTCCTTGCTGTCATTGAGTTAGCTTCCATTAGAGTTTAACTAAACAGTTTAATTAATATTAAGTTAATTAAGCAAACTTAATTAGGTTAATTATTTAATTAGTATATATATATATATATTTCATTTTCATTTTTTCGTTTAACAGGGGGCTGGGCCCCACCTGTAAGTGGCTCAGGCCACCTCCCTCCTGTGCACGAACACGCACAAGGGAGGGGCAGGGGCGTGGTGGCCGAACCTGGCCCCGGCAAGGCCATGGTCGAGGCCAGCAGTGGGGTATGCGGAGCAGGGAAAAGGTTGTGGTCAGACGCGACGAGCGGCCAGCATGGCAGAGCAGGCTCGGCGGTGCAGTGGCAGGGCATCGGCCGCGGGGTGGAGCGCGAGGCGGGCAGCAATGGCGCGGGCATGCGATGCAGGTAGCAGGGGAGGCTACGGCGGTGCGGGGCACGGCAGGTGTGAGCGCTCCGGGCGGGTGCAGCTTGGCGCGGCTGCGGCGCGCGCAACGGCACACCGGGCGGGGCGTGGCCGCGGTGAGCGCGGTCGCCGCGCGTAAGGTGCTGTGGTCAAGGGCGTGAGCCGGCGCGGTGGTCGGATCGATGACGGAGTGCAGGGGGAGCGGGAGGCCGGTGGCCTCACCAGCGTTGAAGAGAAGCGGGGCGGCGAGACTCGATGGTGCTGGTGGGGAAGAGGATGACGAGGCGTCCAGCGAGGTGGAGGTAGACAAGGGGGCGGCTCCGGCGACCGGGGACGGCGATGATGTCGTGGCGTCGGCGGGATCGTGCCCGATCCAGAACGAGCAGAGAAGAAGACCAACAGCGCAGTGGTTGCCTCGCCGATGAGCGGCAGCTGCGTCCCGCCTAAGGAGCACCGAAGAGCCGCGGGGGAGCACTAGAGAGGAGAGGTTGCGAGGGGGGGTTCGAGCATGAGGGCCCTCGTCATTGAGTGTGTGGCGACGCGCGTGGGAGA